>NW_006800142.1:403660-433251 GCF_000485575.1 Poecilia formosa
GATAGATAGATAGATAGATAGATAGATAGATAGATAGATAGATAGATAGATAGATAGATAGATAGATAGATAGATAGATAGATAGATAGATAGATAGACTGTATTTCATTTTTAGGATAGTTTTGAGTAGTTGAAGATTGTTGACTGAGACTTACAAAATTATCCCGAGGGTTTCAGCTACCATACTGCTCTGTAATTAATTTACTCCTAATTGTCGTCACTTTGTGGGACTTTCCGGTGAATTTAGAGAGCAGGAGCTTTAACTCTTTCCCCTACCACATAGTTATGTGCATTCTACCTCTCTGTTCCCCCCCCCCTCTTTTTTTTTTTCACTTTACCAAAACTCAAACGGTGTGCCTTACATGCAGGCCTAAAGGTGCGCTCCTTGAATTGAATATGTGCATATCATTTCACCAGGCAGGTGATAACATGACACCCAAGTGACCTCACCAGATTCAGACCGCATTCTGTCATGGGTGACGCATGCAGAGACACAGGAAAGGGGCCGGCTGCAGACTGTGGGACCCATACAAATCCATTGAGGCCCATCTTCCTCCCGCTTGCTGAAATCCATGACAGAGCAGCTATCGGCCGTTTGTTTACATCAGCGTTGGGTCGCGGCAGAAAGGAGAAGAGTGGAAATGAAAGGCAGGGTCGTGAGGGGAGGAGGGAGAGACGGAGGAAGGGGAGGATGGCATGAGGAGAAGATTTATGGAGAGGGGCGCAGCGGGGTAGAGGGGGGGCTTTATTACTACACAGTACTGCCCCGGGGAGGTGAGGGGAGAGGGGTGGGGACAGAGAGGGAAAACATTCCCTTTCCCCTTCCTCTCCTTTGCCTATACAGGAGCCACACAGGGGGTGTGGAGCTTTGTTTCTTTGCTTGCAGGAGTGGAGGTGGAAGGGAAGGTGCTGTTCTGCTGAAAGGAGTTTGAACAGAGGAGAGAGCAGGTACAAAGCCTGAGTCAGGCCTTTGTGGAGCAGCAGAAGAACTTCATGCAAACAGTTGCTTTTCCTGGACTCTGTCAACGATCGGCGAGGGAGTGTTTGAACATTAAAAAAAATAAAAAATCAAAAAGACTCTTTTTACGAGCCAGGCCTCTGTGGAGCAATCTCCCCCCCGGAGTGTTTTCACAGACGACAGGGTGGGATGACAGACTCGCTGGAAATCACGTCTGCAGTTCAAAGGCCTCGTCACTGATTGATAAAGTGAATCAGATCAATTGTCTCCCTCTAAGGAATAGTTACAGCAGCGTGGCCCGCGGGCTTTCCCACACCCCCACCGTGCAAACGACGAAAATATGTAGCCGGTGTGGAATTGCTTCGCAGGTCTGCAACATGCCAGACATGAAGCAGAACAACAGAGTTTAAGCGTGCTGTAGTGTGTGGCTCGTGTAGTTGTGAGGTTCGCAGCTGGAAACGTCACAGCAGAGTCGTAAAGATCTCAGGCGGCTCAACGGAGCAATGAAGAAGCCTCAAAGTTACATTGTTTTCTTTAATGCTCCCCGGTGTAAGCTATGAAAAGAAATACTGAAGAGTATTCAAAACATTTCATATGAGCTGTTTTATGAATTAATGCTTCAGATCAAGAAAAGTTTGGAACTTTTGTGATTAAACTTGAATTTACGTCCATATCAAGGTTAGCGACAGCTTTACAAAGTTTGCAAGCAAGGTGAACTTTCTAAAGGAGTTTTATGAGGAAATGAAAAAAGTCATTGCAGTTATGTGCATGTTAGTCAAAAATATTCGCTGGTAAATGTATACTAAATGTATAATAAATATCAAAGCAGCTACTTTATTTTGGTAGAGTCAGAGGATACGTTGAGATACATATATGCTGTATTAATGTTATTAACATTAACTCACTGAAAGGAAAAGCTAATTGTGTTGGAACAAGGATTTAAGTTTGTGTCCAGCTTTTCACTCAGCGCTAATGCTGAATGCAAAAGAAGTTTGGTGAGTATAAAATATTAGCTCTTCATATTCTTTCCATTATGTTTAAGCACATTAGTTTATGAATGTAATGTTCACTACTGGTAAGCGTCTTACAACACTGCCTACTTTACTTTTGAAGCAAATCTCACATGAGGTTTTTGTTTTGCATTTAGCCCATGATGGTTTGATCAGTTAGCTGTTAGCTTTATTTGTAGAGTTCGGTATCTAACAGAGGACAGATACTTTTAAGTGTGTTGTATTGTGAATGGATATGCCCAACTATATAGATCTTTTATAAGAAAGTTTCTGTGTTGAGGAATAATTGAAGTTAAACATAATAATAAGTAGATGAGGATGAAAAAGTTAAAATTCTAACATTAGCCGTGGCATTTTTTTTGGGTAAAACAGTCTATTATACTGTTATAATGTTGTTAGGATGAATTTGGTTCATCCTAACAAAAGAGCTTTCATAAAACTTATGTTTAAAAAGTTTATATTGAGCAGGGAGCTTAGTAGGTTGTTTATTAGAAGCACTAATGCCAACATCAAGCTTGCTGACCAAACTTCTACTTTATATGTCAGAATAGATCTAAAACTTGCATCATTAGTAACAATACATAAAACTAGTTATGTAATGTAGTGAAATCTATCCAAGTTTCTAAACTGTTACACCATGACATTGTTTGATAGATAATTGTGCCTAGTTTAGGAGGAGGCACCTGTTTCCTGGAAAAATGTAGGAAGAAAACTGTAAACACAAACAGCAGTAGTCACATGTAATCCTACTTCCTATATGCAGCCAGTTAACCACAAGTAACAAAACTGTGTAAAAGTTGTCCACACTACCCGGATTTTTCATCATTTAGTTCTGCGTATTAGCATGTTTTGTTAGCTAAAAAAAAAAAAAAAAAAAAAAAAAAAAAAAAAAAACTGCGTCTTCAGGAATCCCCTTCCCCCAGTCGCTTCCCAAGCCCTGGTTCAGATTGCCAAACAGCAATTCCAGTAAATTCACAATGCTCACAAACATACACTTCCTCAATGCGGTCAGTTTTTTATTTGTGAAAAAATCCCTTCTGAACAACGAGCAGGATGTCTTGTTTCATCCGTCACATTGTTTCAAATCAAAATATTTTCAGTTTTACCTCCAGACATGAGAAACGTCTCCAAAGCGAGAACAGGTTGGCTTGACAAGAGATTGGCATGATGAAACAAACTTCTAAGGTGTTTTTGAAAGCTTTTTTTTTTTTTTGTTAGCTGATAAAGTGCAAAGACAAGAATCATGAGCTGTCAGTTCATGTTGACTTTTATCAACTTGAAATGCTGGCGTTTCAGTTCATTTCAGAACACGTGAGCGCCTTCAGGTCAGTGATATCCTCCTGTTTTTCAGGCACCGTCGAAGCTGCAGCCAGTCACTCCTCGTCCTTTGCTGCACGGTTTGTTTTCTGCCTTTTCTGCTTCCACTCCCTCCTCCTCCTCCTCAGAAGGGAGGACGAGGCTGGAGTTCGAGGTCACTGATAAACTTTAAGTGGGATGACGGGATGTTAAATTTTCATCTAATTGAACAGGAGATGAAAGAAAAGCTATATACAACATATTCAGGGACTCTTAAAGCAACAGTTGGTTGTTGTGCCTCATTGCAGCCAACAGAGGGCAGAGTTCTTCCTTTCCTCTCTCCAGTCTTAGAATTTCCCCACTTCTTTCTTACTTTTTTCTCCCCCCGAGATAATTTAAAGATCTAGATAGTTGCCATAAGCATACGTTAAGATCAGATCACTTATACCTCCTGTAAATTCTCGAGAGACTAGATATGCACATTGTCTCACCCAAACACGACTCTGTGTGTTGAATCAAGTAGAATTAGGGGTCAGCTAAAGATGTGCAAGTTGTGTAATCAACCTCTGCTCTGACACACTACCTTACTAGCCTCATATAAAGCACAAGCTTATCTGTGTTACAATTGCTCACATATGCAGAGTGGTATTTTTAATCTTTGCAACACCACATCCCACTTAATGTGACCGCAAGCTCATAAAGAAGCTGTCTCAAAGGAGGAATAACTGTTGTTATTGCTGGAGGGACTTTATGTGTACGTGGGGAGGGGTTGGTCGGGGGAGGGGATACCGACAGAGTTGTTGACAAGCGCTAGAAGCTGAAGCAAGTAAATTTCCATCTGAAGGTAGGTGAAAAAAAAAAAAAAAAAAATATTGCATACTTACTGGCATTTTCAGCTGATGAGCCATCAGGGGGGCTTTACCACAACAGTACATTCAAGTGAAAATAGTCTGTTCAAGCAAAACTGTTCAGGACTACAAAAGAAACTCATTTACTTATTATTCCAACTTACAACATGCCCAAGTTTGCAAATAACTTGAGTCAACTCACATTACAGGACTTTATGCTTATCCACTGTTAGGATTATGAATAAAGCAGACTCCATTGTTTTTTTGTTTGTTTTTTTGTTTTTGTTTTGTTTTTTGTTTTTTTTTCTTGGTATTTCCAACATTTGGAAATCTGTGACATGTGACAAAGATGTTCTGGTCACAAGAGACCGAAACAGCTGTGTGCAGAGGGTGAACTAACACTCACCATTAAAACACCATCCCTGTGGCAGGACATGGAGGTGGCATTGTCATGCTGAGGGAATGTTATGCAAAGGTGGTCAGCAGAATGCGGACGAAAGAAAACCCGACAGAGGCCACACAAGAATCAAGTTCAAGGTTATTTAAAGTTAGAGTGGCCTAGTCAAAGTTGAAGTTATAATTCCCATCTTTGTATTTGTCTACTATAAGACATTTAAATACGCTGACATTTGCGGTTGTAGTGTGATAAAATGTGAAGAAGTGAAAGTTTTATTAATACTTAAACACGAATAAATATCTTGATTAAACTGCGAACATAAAACTACTACTGCAGACATAACACAGATTTTTATAGTAGAAAATGTACTACTGTCTAATTCAGTGTTTCCCAACCCTGGTCCTCAGCGCCCCCCTGCTCTGCATGTTTTAGATGTGCTTCTATTCCAGAACAGCTGATTCAAATGATTGCATGACCATCAAGTACTGCAGAAGCCTGGCAATCACCCAGAGATACAACTCAGGTGTGTAGCAGAAGGGAAATACCTAAAACATGCAGGACAGGGGGGCAGTGAGGACCAGGGTTGAGAAACACTGGTCTAATTCAAAAAGATGTTGTTTATAACAAAAACATTTTCTGCAATGGGATGGTTTAACTTTCCAGTTAAACCGTTGTAAAGTATGAACAAGCATCCCTGTTTTTTTTTGGATACTTCAATTCTAAAGTATTTTCCCGAGCCGTGAGTTCCTCCTCCTTTAGAAACAAACAGGAAAAAAAAAAAGTTTTGGAGAACTGTATGCATAATCCACTGCAGAAATACAACTTGTGGCGATTCGGCTCCTGTTTAAAGTTGTCGCTTACTCAAGACTTCTTGAACTTCCCATTTTTTAACAACATGCCAGCTTGGCTTTCGAAACACCGACAGAACAACTCATCGGCCAGCTGCATGTTGAGCAATGAGTGGTTTAGGACAGCCAGATATGAGCAGAGTTTGATTTTCTGACCGTGAATCAGTCCAAGTTCGTTGGAAATCTGCATTGTTTTTGTGTATGTGTAGGGGTTTTTGTTTCTCCCCTCTTCACTTAGTCCAATCCGTGTGTTGTTTGCATCATTTTTGACAGCCAGGGCACCGTGGTTGCCTCCTTTCATGTCTTCTGGACCTGTAGCGATCATAAGGGAGCGCTGTGGTCATCGTGCAGGATGAAACTAGCCCCGGCCCGAGGAGAGTTGGGGAGGGAGAGCGAGAGATTGAGGGGAGAGGGGAAAATGAGAGCTTGAAGCAATTAATCGTCCTTAAGGGTAGCCACAGCATTGTTAGTGGTGAACCGCCAAATGGTCTTGCCGATGTTGTTCCCATGAATCGCTCCAACATGCCCTCCGCTCACTTCCACTGCCCTTCTTCTCACACTGGGTGGGATGCAGCATCAATGCGAGCCATTGATATGTCGCAGCATTGCGATCACAGCCGGAGTTCAAAATAAACAGCGACTCGGTTTGTGGCTTCTCTGGTGCCAATTCCCAGTAAAACAAGAGGAGTTATGATGTTTTGGTTGAAGACGCAAAAATAGCTACAAAACAAGGGAGCGCGGGGTCAGCGTTTAAGGGAGATTTAATGTCCAATTCTCTGCTGACGCACCACTCTCAAGAGGAGAGGGGAGCGTTTAGAACGAAAGAGTAGCTTCCTCATCTGACTTCCTGACCCACGCTTCCTGAGGAACAATCTTCCAGTCTATCCAGAGGGCTCATGGGAAAAAAAGAAAAAAAAATAGCTTTGTTTTCCATTCGCGCACAGGACCAAGATGGGGTCAAAACCGTCGAGCAATAAGAGGGAGACCGTCGTCAGAAGCTTTCTAATACGCCTCACAATCTCACAGGGCCTTGAACTTCGAACCCCTTGAACTTCTGCAGTTTGTAGCATTAAAACCACAAACTTCAATGTATTTCTTGGTGATTTTTTTGTATTATGTTAAACCCAAAGTCGTGTGGTGTGCTTTGATTGCACCGTGGCTCTGACTGTTTACTGCTGTTGTCCAGCTGGAAGGTGAACCTCTGCCCCAGTCCGGTCCAAACTCCTTTGCGGCCTCTGACAGTCTTTTTTTTTTTTTTTTGTAGATTGCCCTGCGTTTAGCTCCAGTTATCTTCCCATCAGAGCTCTGACCAGCTTTCCTGTCCATGCTAAAGGAACTCCATTATCTTTCACAGTGGGATTAGTTTTATTGATGTTTTACCACGCAGTGTTTTTCACAGTGAACCAGAACGTTTTCTCCCATATGTTCACTTGATCCATTCAAATGCCTTGTTGCAAGCTGCAAAAGGGGGTCGTGTCATGGCTTTCTTTCATACACATGCTTGTTCTTTACGGAGATGCAAGTGCGCACGCGTGTGGTAGCGAACAGATAACATCCAGAGACGGATTGTAACCGTGTATTGCTGTACCGGAAGCATTTCGTATGACTTGACTGGTAAAGTGACATCGACTCCAATCCAGCGCATTTCTTTATAAGCGTGCAAATATCACACTGACGTTTTCTGAAAAACCTCTACGGCCTTCGCAGAATGAGTAATTTGGGACTTGGTGACATCTGAAGGCAAAATTAGGTGCAGTGGAATTTATCTAGGGGTATAGATAAATACAAATGAAATGAATGCCCCACGGTTCTGTTTTTTTATTTTTTAGTTGAAAGCCATGCATTATCATATCGCATGCCGAGAGAACATGGGGTACCTCAACCTGGAGCTCGCAGGGTCCACCTAGTGTTGTTCTACTGGGCAACTGGCAAGACCCCTCTGCAGTCCAGGTGTCATGGTTATGCGGTGGATGATGTAACCAAATATTCCTCCGCCCCTCCCTCGGCGCAAGGAAAAATCAATGGGCTTTGTATAATACTAAAACCACGGAAAGCATTCTCTCACCAAAAAAAACTTGACCCATCTGTCTCAGCTTTGCAGCCCTCCCGGACCTCACAACCAGCGACGTGTGCTCACTTCGAGACTAGAATTACTCCGTCCATGTGTCTGGCTCTGAAGAACACCTGAAACCCCGCCGCCTCTAAGAATCTTCACCTCCTTACGCCCTCAAATGTATTAGATGTGCCTCCATTTCAGCTATTGATATGCTTCCAGATGCTGTTAATACGACAGAGGCTGCATTATGTGTTTGATTGGAGCTCCCACCGAACAAGCGTTCAGAGATGGGCCTTTGATGACGTGCGGACTGATCAGTGGTTGGTTCTCATTAAACGCTGTAGATCTGTGAGAAAAGAACACGTCCCAGTCGACTGGGATCAGATGTGTGATCATTTACTCCCATAAATCTGCTTTTATTATTGCTGTAATTTTAATCTGAACCCTTTTTAAAGCCTTGTTGCGTCGCCAGCAGAATGTGAAAAATGATCTGCAATCTATTACATGAATATACTTCACGATTTGATAGTTCCTAGGGGATCGAAAGGGCTAAAATGCACAAAATTAGGCTACACTTGCCAATGGGGGGAAAAAAAAACAATGGAAAAAATGGATACAAAAATCATTTCAGATTGAATATTCTGATTAAATATGGGTGTACATTTTGTTTCATTCCTACTTTCATGGGTAAGAACCAAAACGAAGGACATCAGATATACCACTATTCATTGTGCTAAGCTATTGGAGCTAAGGTGGTTAGCTAATGAAATAAATGTAAGTATCCTCTGTCTGTTATAAATGTTTCCTGGATAAAACTCCTTTTCATCTTGCCATCCCTATAAGTGATTACCCAAAATATCCAACTTCATTTAATAGTGCTCTTTTCAACAATTGGTGCTTGTGAATTTTTCACAAACCAGATCTCTGATCTGATTAGTACTAAAAAGAAGCTGCAGGAAGCACCTAAATACAGCTTTTACAGCAGGATTGGTCAACACTTACGGATTTATTTGAAAATAATTGGCTGCTCTAAGTGGAGAATTAATCTACTTAAGGCAAATACACATTAGAAGCACCATGGCACTTTGATTGGCACCTTAACACCCTCGGGATGCGTCATACTTGGCAGCAGATTATGGGATGTCAACTACCAAGTACCAATCTGATTTTATCATAAACCCAAATGCTTTTAAAGGAATAAAAAGAAAAAATAAGACCAGTGCAGGCAGGCGTTTGAAAAATGATCCATGTCTCTCCACATCCTGGCAAAACGTATAACTTTCATCTTGCCCAGCCTGAAGTCGGAGCCACGATAGCATCAGCTTATTGGTCGTAGCCAAAGCTTGGCACGGTTAGAAACAAGAAAGTTCTGTCTCAAACCCATTTAGCGGAACAAAAACATAAGTCCTTCTAACTAGTTGCAACATGAGAGAACGATTCCAAACCATTGAAGAGCGGATCCAGAAGCATAAACTGCAACCATTCACGTCTGTAGAGTTAAGAGCACCAACTCGTCTGGAGCCTGCGAGCTGACACCTCGGCTTCTTGATTTCAGTCAAGCAAATGTCAGTACAACAGACCATAAAATGTAGGAAAACATCATAAACGGTGGATAATGACCTCACCATCCAGTCACCGATTACAGTCCAAATAAGCTAATATAGCTAAGCCCTGTGCTGTTAGGTTAGTAGACATACTTTCTTTGTTTGGTCGTCTTACATGAGCACGTGAATGCTCAAGGTCAGCAAACATCCTTGTTTCTGAGGAAACAACTCAAATGTCTTTTTAACAAGCCTTCAACTTTGCTTTAATAACTGCTGTCTCACGAGCCATGTCAGCCGTGAGTCGGTACTGTACATGTCTTGTGCTGCATCGACGATCACCCGGCCGCGATGAGAAGATCTTGTAACATCTGCTCTTTACTCCTCTCTGACCTGTTGCAACTCCCATGGGCTGACATAAGCTCCAGAAGTATTTCCGCTCTCAGTTAAAAGGAGAACAAGGAAATGAACAAGAGTCGAGCAACGCGAGTCCCAGCAAAGTACAGGACAAAACCTAAATCTTGATGTAACTGTAAAGACACAGAGATGAAAGTAAAGACGCTGATGTATCAGACAGGCGAGGAAATCTGACTTTTCTATAGCCGCAAAGTGTAAGGAAAGAGTTGGACTCGATTGAACAAGCGTTGAGGGTTGCACAATGGCTAGCATGAAATTTACTGATAAAAACTATGTGCAGGAATGTGTTTGTAATCCAACTATTCAACCCGTCCTTAGATTCCTGACAGTTCTTACTTGTTCCTGCCAACATATGCTCTTTCCTCCCTGCACTTGTGAACATGCTATTCACATAAACATTATATTGATACATTTTCGCTCTGATGCGTCACGAGTCAAGAATGTTCATCTCACACCAAAGAAATGCGCCGCACACAATAGTGAATAAACGTTCTTAACTCCTTTAGATTTTAGTTAGGCAGAAAACATACAGGCTGTGAGGCTCTAGCACCACTTTAAAAGTAACAGTTCACACATCACTTTGTGATTTTCACCTTGAAATGTGCTGCGTAAGTAAAGCCGTACTTACTTACATCTCAGTGACAAATAATAAGAACATTCAGAACATCTCAGTGTGTTGAGTCAGACTGTATTGCCAAAACTACAAAAAAACGTGAACTTTAATAATTTCCCAAAGATTTTAATGTGCCATTGAGCTAACCTTTAAAGCTACAACTATTTTGCAAAGCTGCTGTGTGTTCACGGGGATCTTTGACTATTTACCTGAAGCGACTTTGTGAGGTTAGTCACTGATGTTGAATGAAACGTTTTGTCTCTGTGTTCGAGATTGGGACTCATTCATGTTCTCGTGGTTCTGGCTATGTATGCTGGATTGGAATAATTTTGAAACAGACAAACTTCTCTCAAATAGCTGGAAACATAAAAAACTCCAAAAATGTCTTGACATGCTGCAGTATGAAATCTTCTTTCCTGGGAACCAAGAGGATGAGCCCATCATCTGAAAAACGGTCCTACACTATAATCCCCAATGCAGCAAACTTACCTGATGCTGTGCTGTTCCCCTGGCAACTGCTAAACACAAACTCATCCATTTGATTGCCAACCAAAGAGGGACAGATTGTCAATTGGACAGCACTGCTACGGAGTCTGACTTCCATCACTGGATCCAAAGCCTTGCACTGCACTCGTTGATGTAAGACTTGGATGGAGCTGTCTGGCTGTGGAAACCCATTCCATGAAGCTACACACTGTTCTTGACCTAATCTCAAGGTCAAATGAAGTTTGGAGTTGTGTGGATGCTGACTGCTAAAACTTGGCAACCTCTGGGAACCATACAGATCGCTATTCACTGGCCCCGCTCTGTGATTTTACCACCATTTTTGTCCGACCTGTTGTTTTTCCCAAATTGCTCCCACTTTGCCATAATACCAGGTAAGAGGCGACTGTGGAGTATTTCAGTAGCAAGGCCATTTCAGGACAGGATGCATCTTGTTACGGTATCACACTGGAATTTCCTGACGTCCTGAGAGCGACCCGTTCTTTCACAAATGTTTGTAGAAGCAGCCAGGATGCCGTGCCTGATTATATACACCTGTGGCTGTGGACGTGCTTGGAGCTCATAAATTCGACGACTTTTCAGGAGCTGACCCTTCACTTTTGAAAAATATGGTGATTAGACTGGTGAGTAGAACCAGCAGAACGCTCTTGTGAACCAAACTAGGGGGTTTCCAGGTGAGTACTGTCAGCGTGGCCTGAACCAGAGGACGACATTATTGCTTCACCGTTGGCGCTCAGTTAGAGTCTGTATGTAAATGATATGTTTGTAAATGTAGCCCAAGGAGAAAATGGGTGAATCTGGCAAGGCTTGAGAGAGCAGAGGGACAAATAGTCCAGGAATTACAAACATTTTAATAATTGTAATCCCTGTAGGGTGAGCTTGTCCTTTCCTGGAACAGTGCATGAGAGATGTGGGAACATGCCAGGTAGGTTGCTATTCTTGCTTTAACACTTCTTTCTTATTACTCAAATGGTTTATTTTGTTGCTACACAAGAGTCCGCCTGGATTCAGATGCATATTTCTCGATTAAAATCTCAGTTGAACCCTTCTTTGTAGAAAATGGTCAGTTTCTCACTATCCATCTGCCACTCTGGACAGTCATTTTGAAAATAGGCTGATTTTGGTGCACCTCTTTTGTAAATGGTCCCATTCCCCTTTCTCTCCCTCCCCCCCATCTTTCTAAATTGACAGAGTGTGTTCCAATAGTTTGAAAAGAAAAAAAAATCTTAAAGAGTTTTGTCTAAGCGCCTAATGAGCCGGAGTGCAGCTTTACGTCCAAGCCAAGCTGAACCCGCTTCTTTTTGTCTTCAAAGCAAACAAGCCTCGCAGTCTTTGAGGCCTGTCCAGTTCTGTCCGCCTCCCTTCCTCCTCTCCCTCCTCACCCTCTTTCAGACCGTCTTCTCCCCCTGGCTGTAAAACAACGTGCAGCTGTGAAGAATCCTTCAGGCTGAATGGGAAGAATCAGTCCATTTGGTTGACTTTCCTGGCCAGGGTTTTAAGTGGGCTTTGCCAGTGCCTAACATGCAATCCGGAGCAGCTCCTGGGCTCCGGCCATTTACATTCAACAGCACAATGGGGAGGAGTCCTCGAGCCCCATAACACACAGGGGTCCAGAGTGCCAAAAACCTGTATGGATCAGATCAACAGGTTCTGCCCTGAAAATGTTAAATGCTGCCATCAACTCTGTCAGTCTGACACTTTTAGGCGACTTAAACACATTTTGCACCAAACAGCAGTGTGCGTTTTTCAATAATTTCATTAATTCAGCAAGACAAATCCCATTTTCTCCCTTCTTGACTTGTTTTATTCAGGATAGTTTATTTATTATCACAGAATCACTCAAAGAATAGTTTCTTTGTTGTAAACAATTGAAGGATTTTTTTTTTTTTTGCATACTGGCCTCAGATGATGACTCAGGTTTCAGATTCCGACTCAACATCAGATCAAGTCGAGCATTTACGCTGGAGCTAAGCACGATTGCTATTTTCTGAACAGACATGAGCACAAATAGACATAATTAAATGATTATGTGTTAATTTAAACCAAATGACAGTACTGGTATGCCTGGATCTGTCTCCTACAGATTTTAACCATCTCTAATGCAGGACCAGATGGTTCAGGAGCAATTAAGATCTGTGTTTCTTGTTAAATTGATATTTGTTGTTCCTCTGTTGCCACTCATTGTGTGTCCCCAAGCCCCAAAAACCAAGCACAACACATTTTTTGGTTTCAAAATTTTGGTAACAGCCTAATATTATTATCATGCTTTCTAAAACAGCACAATGCACTCACTGTGTCCGCTTCCAGCGAGCTTTATTAACGTCACATCATTCTCAGTGGCAGTCCACGTGACTGTGACGACCCAGGGGAGTATTCCCTTTGCTGCTGTGTTGTGTGACACATGAATATGGAAACACTTTTTGTGCTCGTTAAATACTCTTGGGTTTGCTTTTTTTTTTTTTCTTCCCTGCTACTCTTGTAGGTTCTGCAAAGGCTTGTAAAAGTCAATGGCTTTCCCAGAAATGCGAGTTTACAGTCCCCTCAACCCAACTGACTTACATTTACCAAAAAAAAATCGCAGGCTGGCAGCCCCCACCTTCAGACCATCACCGTTGCCAGAACTGCAAGCCAAAACTGCTGCCAAAGTACGCCCGGGCGATCTATCTTTCTGTTCATTGAAGCTTTTAGTTCGGCGTTTTACTCCAGCGTAGCTCTCCGACTCGGCGGGTTTGAGTTATAATGTTAATTTGTAACTTTTAGAATCCTTATAAAGAACTACAAGTGCGTCATCAGCCATCCAGGCACAGTTATACTCCTGTCTGATTGGAGACAGCAGCTGATGTAAGGTGTCTTTTACAAGATTTGCTTTTTGTCCCACTTTGATGCTTCGGATCATCAAACAAATGTAAAAAAGAAAAACAAAAAAAACAGGCAAAGGCAAGCTGAGTAAATACCAAATGTAGTTTTCAAATTCTGATTTTATAAACTTCAGAATTGTGTTAGGCCACAAACTGAAGGCATTCTTCGAATAAAAAGCTGAATTTGTGGTTCCATCGGTGAAAGCGCTACAGAAAACAGACGCCGTCCCATCACACAACCACTGCCGTGTCCTACTAGTTTTTTTGTTTTTTTTTTCCCCTGAATTGTTCTGGTAGATTTTACACCAGATGTAAAGGGACACACACTTTCCAAACGGTTCCACTTTTGTTTCTCTGGCTCACAAAAGTCTCCCTAAAATATGTAAGATCATTCAGATTTTTGGTGGGGGAGGAAGAATGAGAAAAGTCTTTGCTTTGGTTTTGTTTGTGACTTCTCGGATGAGTCTTTGATGCATTCTCGAAGTAGTTTTAGAAGGTCAGCCAATTTTCAAAATGCTTACCTCATGGAAATAGCTTTTTTAATGGCTTTATTTGTTATCGTATCCTGAATTTCTTCAGCTCAAGGAAAGTCATGGGTTTTTTTTTTTCATTTTTATTTTTTTCCTGCTTCATGGAGTCAGGCATTTTTTTTTATTTTTAAGAGATGTCTTACTTTCACACGGTCTCACAGACCTTAGCTCTAAAATCTAGAACGGTAAAGTCTACTGTTGCGAATAAAGAGGCAATTGGAGGAGAGTCAGCAGGTGAAAAGAAAAGATAAATGTGCAGCATTGGAGACACCAGACATAGCATGTGGGTGGGATCATGCTAGTACAGTGCTGGAGCTTCCACTGTGGGCAACCGTCTCGCTGTGTGACTCATTTAGGGGATAAGTGAACAATTAAAATACCAATGAAAAGTGTAAAGTTCTCCATCTTTGCATATGTGAAAAACAAACCCAGAGTGACGTCAGCAGTGACATATCATCCGTGCGGCACTGTCTGGCTTCTAAGAAATGTGCCCAATTAAGCTAATATCACTCTCTCTGTGGAGGACGTGTTGGAAATGACAACTTTCATCTGATTTCGATTGCGGTGGGTGCCTGAAGGGCCTCGAGCAAGAGGCCATTTTCAGAAAGTCCTTAAACACAGGATATGAGTTCGACTCACTCGACAAGCCTGTGAATCAAAGGCTTCCACTGCATGGCTTTCATGTGAGTTTAACATCAGCCTCTGGCTCATACACGATTTTGTTTTTAATAAATGAGGGTCGAATACTTTGACACGAACGGAGGTCGAAGAGCTTCGAAACAAGGATGTCGGAACCGTTTCTTTTTTTTTTTTTAAACTCTCTCGTGTCCGAGAGACAGCACGGCATTGAACGGGTATATTTTTAAAGCGTGGTATTCAGGCCTGATTTATGTCCACTGAGGTAATATCGAGGTTGGCGCCCTTGATGTGTCTTTGCTTCTACAAGACGCCTTAAGCTGGATAAGAGGCCTTAAGGCTCACAGTTCAACGGCATGATGGATGAAAGTGTTCTTTCTTGTTTATGCAACATGACACAAAACATCTGTTGGCCTCTGGAGAGCTTAGATGATGCTGTAACAGCTTTCTCCACTCCCTATTAGACTGTGAGAGAAACGATCAGAGTTTTGTCATAAGCAGGAGTTCTACCTCATTCGAAGTCAGATTTATTTGTACTCGGTGGATTTTCAATACACGTCTTTGAAAGTATCGATCGGACGTTTAAGTGCTGTCCTGAGAGCGACACCTGTTTGATTCTTCTTGAGCGATGCTATGTAAAGATGCAGAAAACACCACAAAAGACTGGAGGTGTTTTTGGAAACAATGACTTTTGGTTTTATTTTCATGAGAATAGTCATTTTCAGTTTTGGATATGTTACGAGAAACGAACGAGAAAATCACGCATTTGATTTTTGTGGGATTAATTCAAGCCTTTGCCTCCTTTCAGTCCTTTGCAGATGCTGCTACCTGTAGGTCAGAGATAGAGGAGGGTAAAATGGTAACTGAACTAGATTCATATTGGGCTTTGCTACCTATCCCGGCCAATCAAAGGGTCTGTATTTTCATAACTAAATGTTGGAAAAGTAGAATCCTGTCAACATGTGGATGCTGGCGTCAAACCCACAATCTTCCAATTCCAAGACAACTACAGGGTCCGACAAGGGGGTAGTATAGATGTTGTTACAGCAACAGTTTTTTCTCACTTTATTTTTTATTGCTTAAACAATCTTACTCAGCCGTGAGTGAAAGCAAAACCGGCAACCTCCCGGGTGAGAACAAATGATTAAAAACCACAAAAAGGTGTTAAAACCTGTGGGTGCAGCCTGTGGAAACAAAAACCAATCTGAAAGTTTATGATAGCAGTCAATTTCTGGAGGAGTCCAGCATTAGTTTAGTTCATTTTGCTTTGATTACGCAAAGCACAAAATCACTCGGATAACCTTAAAGGCAAGTCAGAAAAATAATGTCCATGGTTGTTCATTTGTAACTTCTGCACCTTCCTTTCCAAATCGCTCACAACGTGGAAGTGGTGCTGTTTGTTGTTGGTACTCTTTTAGCGACTATATGAAAGTATGCATTCTCACTATGGACCAGTAACCACATTAATGCAAATAAGCGAGTACTAATTATTTGGGAATAATTGTCGCTGCCAACACCTAAGACCAACCAGGCTAGTGATAAACTGCACTAGTAGCTGGTGGTGGGCCATGGACATTGTCAACGTGACTGCTAAAATAGAAATGTAAGGGTACACCTAACATTTATTGACAGTGACTTTTCCAGCAATCTGCTGCAAATATGAAGGTGAGTAGTGAAGTTACAACAGCTTTTCCAGCTATTGTAACCAAACTATATGTATAAGTTATCGACTTCAAGATTCCAGTTTTCTATTAGGGTTCCCAGCACTCAGTACTTAAAATACAGACCCTGTCTATCAAATTTTCAAATCATTAGCGGAATTAACCAGAAAACATTTTGTTAGAACCACCAAGAAGGTGAATGAAACTTCACTAGTGTAGACAGAAGGTCTGCATACCATTACATGAGATGAAGTAATGGCATTATCAGCTCATTGCTGTAGCATTTGAGTAGAACTTATTTAAATGTTACAGTGATTTATGTCACTGATGATGTATATTCTGTTTTTAAGCTTGTCAAAAAAAACTACAAGTTCAAAAAACCTTATTTATGCTAAAGCATCAGATTGATAGAGAGGCAATGCTGGCGTGCTATTTTCTAGAAGTCATACCTGCAACATGGTTGAAACAGAAATCCCTTTAATGTCTCAACTTTACTCTTTGAAGGATCAAAGGTGAAGCAATTCCAAGGATACTCAAACTCAAAATGTCCGACTGGGCATAAATGAGACAATATTATGACTAGCGACGGATGGATTTGCTATTCTCTAGACTCCTCTTTGAGTTACGTTTTAACCTTATACTCGTTATCAGTAAGACAGCTTTTGTTGGCAGTTAAAAATGAAGAACACAGTTCATTTCACAAATACATACCGCAGAATGTTTCAGTACTTCAAGAGAAAGCTGAAAACCCTAGTTGCTAGCCTTAGCAGGCTAGTAGCTAGCTAAGTTAAAAAGAGCCCCCAGATAATCAGGCTGTTTTTGTTTCTCTATTGGTGCCACTGTAGTGATGTATTTGTTTGTGTTAGCCACTGGTTTCAATACTGATTCAAAGCTTTACCAACGCAGTCAAGACTTAAAGGAAGAAATTACTGTTAGGTCAAATTTCAGCTTATGTGTGATGCTGCAGTCATTAGGAATAAAACACTCAACAAGAGTCTGACCTGAATTTACTTCCTGACTTCCAGCTAATGTTTTGGCAAAGACAAACTTAGCTAAACACCAAAACACTTCCGAGGACTAAGTATGCGCAGCTGCCACTCAATATAATCAAATCACTTTCGGCCGTTGACAATAGTTAGCATGTGTTCTGACAATTAGACGAAGGAGTGTCCAGATGTGGGGGAATGGTTTGAAATCTATAATTCATCAGGAGAAATCGGGTTTATTGTCCCATTGTGAAACCCCACCCATTAATCCCTCGATTATTCTACATCATGGGAAAATTATTCCTAGCCAAATGTTAACGTGACGTCAGTGCTCTGCTATGAGCTCCGGACGAGGGCTTTATTTTCATGTATACCGAGCAGGAGAGAGTGGAAGGCTTGGCAGTCGACCGTGTGGATGGAGCTGCTGATGCCGTCTGAACGGCTTCAGCGCAGCCAGATCACGCAACAAAAGCTCTGTCAGCATTTACTGCGGGTTCTGGTGACAGTGAGGTTTCGCTCTGTGTCAGTTAAGACAAATAAATAAGCATGTATGGAGAAATCTGCCAAAACAGTGTGCACCCTGACATGCTGTAATCATTATACAGTCAAGTAACGTACCATAAACGTCAGCGCATGAGGCAGTGATGGAGTGTGTTTGTTCTTGTGCGGGCTGGTTATGTTTTAGAACCGGGCTCCATCTGCGAAGAAGCTGTGGATTGTTTCCGCAAAACCTACGTCTCTCTTTCTAATGGCCAGGGTTGCTGTTTGGGAACGATGGAAAAGTATGGAAAAGCGTGGAAAAGAACGGAAAAGCGTGGAAAAGTATGGAAAAGCATGGAGTTGGACTGAAATATATTTTCAGGCTGAATAAGTTCTGTAAAATATTTGTATTTGTAGACATTTTCCATATTGCAGGAAGGGAAAAATCCTTCTGTCCTTTCCTTCCTTCCTTCCTTCCTTCCTTCCTTCCTTCCTTCCTTCCTTCCTTCCTCCCTCCCTCCCTCCCTCCCTTCCTCCCTTCCTCCACTGTAGACATTTCCTGCCCTAAATTCAATCTGAATGTTTGGATGTTTTATTCCAACTTGTCCTCCCTCCCTCCCTCCCTTCCTCCCTTCCTCCACTGTAGACATTTCCTGCCCTAAATTCAATCTGAATGTTTGGATGTTTTATTCCAACTTGTCATTAAGGTCAGAGAATCTCGGAAAGTCAGGAAAAGTATGAAATTCTTTGCTGAATGCTGCATAGGAACCATCTATGTCTAATTTAAACACAATCTGCCTCCCTTTGTTTCCTACCCGTAGACCTTGTATATTTAGCTGGTCTAATTAAACATGAGACTGAAATCCGCCCCCCAAACAGACTTGTGCTTGCACAAAGTTCACCCTCCTGATTGCTGCAGGGTATAGCATCGAAACTGCAAAAACAACAAGACAGAAACAAAGACAGCTGAAGAAAGACAGGGAAAGCAGAAGGGAGGGAAGCAAAGACAGGCCTCAAAGCAGTGGGGAGAAAGTGCGGAGTCATGCTGTAGGAATGTTTAAGGGGCGGGGGGGATATGAGGGGATACGGGGCGGGGGGCGATTGCTGGCTTGAATGCCCCATTTTTCACAGCCATAATCAGAGCCAGCTGTCAGTGAGAGGGCCCAAGAGATGAAGGAAAGGAAGGGGAGGTGGGAGGCAGCGAGGATGGAGGAATGAAAAGGAGCACAGAGAGGAGGGAGGGCTTGATTTTGCGAGGAACCCAAACAGAGAGATAATGGGGGAAGAATAAGATCTGTGTATGCAGATGTGTCGAAGCTGGTGGGTGGGGACGGGGGTACTTGCTGCTTGCTGACACGGTAAAAGTTAAAAGGAGGCAGCGAACGGCGGCCGTCCTTGACTCGGCTCGACAGTCTGAGCCAGGTTAATGGAGAACAGGCAGCTGGGTGGAGCTTCCTCTCTTCCTGACGCTCCTGGGACATCGGCAGTAAATAATGACAAAGCAACGCACAAGCCCTCAGACACTCCACTCTGTTTGTTCGAAGCGTGTAAATCCCCTGAGCACACCTAGGGAGCGCATAAAAACAAAATCACACATAAGAGAGAGAATTTATTAGAGAATAATCACACAGAGCGCCTCGCAAAACCCTGAACTTCCCCACGTTTAGCCGCATCTCAACTGCGGACGTTAATGTGTTCTTTGAGATATAGCTCTTTTTTGCGAAAGCAGCCCAGTCATAATGATGTGGAGAGCGGCACATGAATTTTAAAGTCTTGCCACATATTGTCAGATAAATTTAGGTTTGGACTGTGACTAATGTGACTGCATTGCTGAAACTACTCCAACCACAAGGTGTGGCGTCATAAGTGTTAGATTTTAAAAACTGCACAAAAGTATTTTAAAACCATATCGCAATGTTTAGTCCCTCTGTGTTTATATTTAACTGTGCATATGTTTGTTAAAAAACATTAACACACGTCAAGGATTTTCCTTCCTGTTTGGCCAAGTTGCCTACGAAGTGGCATTTAAGAGTAACAATGGGCGAAGAATAGTTTATCTCTGTCGGATTTTCCATCAGCTCTCACAGCCTTTCTATCCTTTCTGAAGAAAATCAGCATGATGCTGCCACTACCATGTTTCATGTGTGTACGGTGTGTTTGAGCTGGAGTCAACAGTGCTCACTTTTGTTCTCACTTCCACCGGTTTGCTGTGTCTCCCACATGGCTTCTGGCAATTTGCAATAAGTTCTTCTACTAATTCCATTGTCAATGCGAAGTGCATGATGAATAATTATTTGTATTGTCAACAAATTACACAATGCACACAACTTAGTACGTGGGCTAAAAACCCACCTGTTTAGAGTTACTTTTGGTTCACAGTAACTGGAACACGGATCAATATATTTGATGTTTATTGGCTTGATCATTTTGATGATGATGGCTTTTGACAAATGTATTGTTTATCACTTGTTTCATAATTGGCTATTGTCTTGGTTTTATGGTGCAAAGCACTTTGAACTGTGCTGTTGCTGTTCGGTTTTATCCTGTCAAACATCTGTTTACCATCTTCTGTCCTGTTATGTCAAAAGTTGTAGGTCAAATTCATAAACTTTAGTCACACCCTGTCTGAAGATCCAGAAAGGGACACACACACACACACACACACACACACACACACACACACACACACGCACACACACTAAACAAAGGCCTCTATGACAGCAGGAAACGATAGCAGTTTCACTCGTAAACTGACATCAGCTTGAAAGCAACAATAAAATTGTGGTGAATTATTTACAGAGTATTCCTGAAGTTAGTTAAAGGGATAGTTCAGGAATTTCAAAGTGAAGCTAATATCTTGGAAGTTGTAGATAACATGTTCATTTAGCATAAACACAGATTAGCAAATGGCTAATTTGAGAGAGGACGGAGTTCAAAGCTGAGTCCTACTGTATTTTTTCCCTTTAAAATCAGGTGAATGCTATTTTATCAGCCTTTTAAACTGCTGTCAAGTGCTTATTTACATGGAAGTAACATGTTAAGTTCCCTTCTGTGTCTGGTTTTAGTCTGATATTAAAGGGATTTAAGTGAATGTTATTTTATCCGCTACTCTGGGCCCAAAACACTTTCCATGGTATGATCTGAGCATATGGTTCACACAGGAAGATCACATGTAACACACTGTTTCCTGCCTCAATTTCCTATGTAACCAGCTGCTTTCTATAGTCCAATACAACTGTGATCATGCCAGTTTACTTGTTCATAAAGTATCATCAGTGTTTTTGAATTAGTTTAAGACAACACAAGCCCATTTAGCTTTCACTTCAACGACTATATTTATGCTTTTCACACGTCTTTATTTTTCCATGTTATGTTATATGTAGTATGTTTTTCACACAGCAAGATCAGCGGTGGTGGACCGCCAACTACCGTGACGGAGGTTTAAAAATTGCCCTGAAATTGCCTGTGCACCACTGTGAAACTTTTGAGATTGGAGTTGTTTAAGGATGTAGAAACCTGCTTGTTTTAAAACGTTTTTTTGGAAGAACTTCCTATAAGCTATGTCTTCTTGGACAAATAATATTTCTAATCAGAAACATAAAGAGATTGACTTACCTCTCGAACAGACAAGCCTATTCAAACTAATTAAATAACATTGCTTCATTCAGAAAAGACCGTTTTCCCTACAGCCTCTGAGAGGGCAGCTTACTGAGAGGGGAAGAAGAAATAAATGAAGCTAAACTAATCTGAGCTAAGCTAAATATGTTTCTCATCAGAATATCATCGGAAAAACGGCAGATTTGTCCTCATTATGGCTTATTAAAACAAGCTTTGTAGTTGCTTTTCTTCTTCTCCTCATCATTTAAATCCACCGTGTGTTTGGCACCACCCTCTGGCTGGTACTGTTATTGACCGCCGTGCACAGGCGACGCTGTCACACAAATCTCGTCTGGATGCAGACGTCTGGGGAGACTCCTAGGAAACCCTGGCTTGTGGGTGGAGATGACAAAGCTTTCCCTGCAGAAACGTTAAACAAGCTGGGGGAGGAAGTTTGACCATTTTAATCAGCTGACACATTTAAAACTCGTAGGACACCGTTCCTTGAGGACTGTAGCTGATGCCACAGACGGTGGGATAATCTGTAAAACCACAATTCCCGTTAAGTGCTGAATTCTTGCTTTCTTTTCTTGCAATACATTTCCTTAAGCCAATTCCATCCTGTACAATGTAGCTAAATAAATTAGTTCTGATCTCAGTAGGTGTTTCCCACAGGAGGATCATTTGTGGGCGCACTGTCTCCGCAACCTTCTGTGTAATTACCATCCACAGCAAGTGTGATGACAGTTTAAATGGTCATAAAATAGCATGATTTGCATAAACCACTGTGATGTTTGTGAGTCTGGAGTTGATGGTAGCAGTCCATTTTGGTTTAGGGAACCAGACAGACAGCTATAGCTGTTAGCTTGACCAGTAGTATAGATTTATACTAAATGGGAGATTTATTTGCAGGAGATACGAGAACTACAATAACAGTCAAACATTCTGAACTGTCCCTTTAAGGTTTTAGGGAGAAATATTTTTTAAAGCCTATATCTTAGTCTCTACTCCCTTATGCTGTGCACTGTGACATGCCACATGCTTTATACGACCCTGGGCAGAGTTTGGTGGAAAAAGGCTCTAGTGGGAACAACTTGGCTTGTTGATTTTTGGGTGATTCATGGCTGTAAAAGAGGTGACCTCCTCAAAATTGGACTTTTCACGTCAGCCCAACATGTGTCCGACATAGAGAGCACCCTCGAGACTTCCAAGAAATAGAGTCACTGCCTAATGAACTTTGCAGCCACCACACTGATCTCTTTCTTTCCTAAGTGGGTTAGAGTAAATTACCTTGCCTGTTGCATAAGGCTGGACTTGGATTCGGAGGCAGAGTTGCTTCCCTTTCACGGAGAGGCCTCCACACCTGTTTTTGTTTTAAAGAATATGTCCCTTTTGTATACCATGAGCTCAGACTGATGAACAATGGACAACACATGCAACCGTAAAATGCCAGAGACGTAGATCTTTGTTTTTGACAAGCTATTTTAGTTGTGCGCAGAACTCCCCTTTCTGCCCACTTCCTGCGCTCATGTTTTGATGTAATGTGCGGTGGCGAAGAAACAAGACACAGGACTCTTGTGTGCCCCGAGACGCTTGAGAATGTCCTCAAACCCAAAGATGATTATGAAACTGCGAGCTGTTAAAACGCCCGCAGTTAGGTGATGGCCATAAATGTTTTGGTAAAGTCTCAAAACCCCTCGGTCGAGGGATTTAAAGAGTCAACGTGTGCACATGCCAAATGTAGGATGTGCAACCGTTCGGCTCTGCTTGTTCTCAGTCAGCTTGTTTCCGTGCCCGGGAGTTGTTTATCAGCCTGAGCAAACGGCCTGTTGCCTGGTTGAGTTGCAGCCAAGTCCAAAGAGGAGTGGGTTCAAAGTCTGGACTTCAGACTGCGACAGTGTGTCAACTCTGCCTTCATGTGGCCCTGCAAGTCCACTATCTAGAACGAGAGTGGCATGTCAACCCTCCATAGACCGTCTACAATGAGAAAGTGCCACATCTCAAATGAGTCATTATTGTGTCGCCCACGAAACAAGGTGAGACAACGTCTCGGTTAGATACGCTCTAAAAAAAAAAAAAAACCCTCAGGATCCAGCCCTAAATGTCACTTTGTTGACAAAGTCGACCACTTGAGCAAATGCTAACATTCAGATTCTTATCACCTTGTTTCCTTTTCAGCGTTTCTCGTTTGCCAGTAGCCCTAACGTCTATGGCACACAGAACAAAAATACACTCAGCCTACACGCATCCTCTCGCTGCACATTTTAATCTCTGCTTTCTTCCTCCCTCTATAGATATTCAGTCAGAGAGGCAGAGGCGCCCGGTCTTATCGAACGATTGAGGCCGAAGCGTGCGTTCGCCTATATGCGCTGTGAATTGTCTTAGGTACTTTCCAGGGCACTTTCTCCTTTTTGGCAGCCTGCTGCCATGTTTACCGAGCCGCTAAACCTTGGCCACACCACAGGCAGGCTGTGACTCACGCCGTGAACCCTGCAGTCGCAAGTTCAGGGTTCAGTTTACAAACAGCGTTGCTCAATGTGTCCTCCCTGGCCATGGTCAAGCGTACTGGGACGCATCTCACCCTGCAGCATAGAAACTTGTGTATTCCATTTCTCTTCCCGCCCCGTGCAAAGCCGCTTACATTTGCATTCCCGTGTACTCTCTCAACACAAGTCATGCTCTCAGGGTTTACGTCAGCGTTAGAGTTCCTCTATTGCTGTCTGAATGGTTGATAATGAAGCACGTTGAGATATTATTACAGGTATGAGTCAGCCGATTTGTTGAGAGATCTGATTAAACTTGAGTAACATGTTTTTTTTTCCAGAATGGTCTGCCTTCACAGTCAATGTTAGCGCAGGTTACTACAGGACAATATCTTGACTGTCAGTATCAAGTTATAACTGAGGGACTGTATGGTTTCAGAGAAAATCAATATTGGATTCTCGCACAGTTTTGCTTTATTTGACCAAAATAAATGACATTGACATCAAATTTCCCAGCTGAGAGATGGGAAAGAGCACTGAACGAGAGTTAAAATACAAAAGCTGAGCATTTGATGTTTGTCTCTTTTAGCTCTTGCCCGCTTTGTGTCACTGTGTTTTCTTCTGTGAGCATAAAACATGCATTCCTCGCCGGCAGTCTCATGCTGCTGCGGCTCAGTCTGCAACAGGAACTTATGTCACTTCCTTTCTTATCTTCTTGATGTGGAAAAAGGAAGCCCCCTTACTTTCCCCAGACGCAGTTGTTAAAGGCCCTAAAAAAAACAGAGCTATTTCAGAGCTTGAAACAACCTATTTCTTCCTCACTTAGCAACATGCCAGCAGATGTTAACGTTTACTTAATTTCCTGACTTGTATCTGTGACGTACGGTGTGCATGTGTGCCAAAACTGAGCTCTGGGTGTCCTGTGGGCTTGCAGCACCTGTGTGCAAACCGTACCAAACCGGATGCTGGAGGTTTGATCTGTTTGTGTCTCCTTTTTTGCAGGCATCCTTCACACCCACAAGGTTTTTCTAGGCCTTCAACTGTATGAATAAAAAGCCTAGCTGCAGACAGTACGGAACATGAGGAGGAGGCGAGCAGTGCTCCATACTTTGATGCTTCTGTGCTCCTCCGAGGCGTCTTTTCACCCTTTTAACCCATTCATGCCCACATAAGAAGAAGTCAGCAATGCTAAAGGCTGAAAAGAACAACAGCAACCTCCTCCATTGGGAAAACACCCTCTTTCATTGACTAAAGTTATTACAGTTTCCATGATGTCCTCGTATCTTTATTTGGACCGACAAGCTCGTGATTAAATCAGAAGGACTTCTTGTTGTGGAAATCTCTCCCGCAGTGGCCGATGTGATGGAAACTGTTTTTTTATGAAGCCATTGTGCCATAAACAAACGAAAGCCGACAATCCGGGACAGCGCCGTCTATCAACGGTGTTTCAAAGAAGAATAACCAACTATTTGAGTTTAGAAAATATGTTTCATGTCCCACTGCTCCACCTTTCACTAATCCACCTTTATTATGTAACACGAGTGAGCGCCGCGTGTGAGTCACTCAAGAGTGTGAGTCACTCTCGGAAATCAACAGATCCGAGAGGCGGATTTGTTGATGTTCGACGTGAAAACATGGAAGTTTTGACAATTCAAGAATTAACATTGGTTTCATTTGAAATCTTTCCGTCATTCAACCGATGAAGCCCCCCCTCCCTAACTTTCACCAGGGAGCTACGGGAATCAGACATACCGGGTTGTCCATCGTGCTGTAACGCAAATACTTCTCAAGTCTCAGTAACTATAACAATTAACTGTAAATAACTCATTTGACGGAAACTAATGTCGTGTGAAAAGGACGACTAATTGTTTTCAATTCAACCACAGTACAACCCTTTCATTCATTTGAGGTTTCGTTAGTTTTTGGAGTCATAACCAAGAGGTTAGCTTGACTTCTGTCATAAGTTAGTCTCATAAGAACAACGGAGCGATTATTAGTTTGCTGCGCTCACAAAGAACGTGGAACAGGAACGACAGGATCTGGAGCAGGACGACAGTAAGCAGGTGAGGCACAGAGGACAAGCAGACTGCTTGGTGATGGAAGCAACCGACAGGGGAGAAAGGAAACCGACTGGTTCATAACTGCGGTGGAGGTGATTAGTGACATGAAAGCCGTGTGGAAATAATCAGCAGATCGCAATGTGGCTGGGTTGGAACCTGACCCGAGGAGCCGAGGGAACGGTGCAAAACAATAAAACAACAACTGAAACAAACACAAGTAAGAACAAACACTCTCAAAAACAGACGATAAATGGAACACTTTGGGATCGCACGAACAGAAAACACGAGGACCCTCACACCATGGCACTGTCTGCTGACGATTCAGACTGAAAATCGCTCTGATTATTGGCACCGTTGGTAAAGATATATCTTTCTTCTCTCCAGCTCACCGCACATATTCTCTGCAAAAATATGAATCTTGTGACTGAGAAGACCATGGGAGAAGATTGAGTTAGTGACTGATTTGATACGTCTCGAGTCATTATCCCGTTGAAAACCCAGATAAAGATATTTTTTGCCATCTTGTAGATTCCAGGTGGATCCCAGTGTCATGGATCCCAGTTAGAAGAAAAACAAGCCCACAGCATCACAGATCCCACCACTATACTTAATAATAGGGTATTATTGTCCACGTGTTAATCTTTTTTTCTTTTTTTCTTTTTTTTTAAATGAATAAATTCCTGACCCACCTGAGGCGTTGGCAGTAGAAAACCCCAAACTTTCGTTTCACCTAACCAAAGCACACCATTCCAGTTAAAGTCTCAGGAGTTGTTTAGCAAACTTTGCATGTTTACATTTTTGACAGCAGGAAAATGGTCTTTTTCCAGGCGATAAACTTGCCCTGCACTGTAATTAGCCTGACCTGAAACACGATTAGACGCATTTAATCATCTCTAACAATAGGGCCTTAGTCGCCCTTTTTGTCACTTTGTTACAACAGCAACAACAATAAAATTCTGAACTTTTCCCAAGCTTAAGAAAACATTTCTCTCGGTTATTGTTGCATAATTCACATACAAACAAATGTGTTTTTTTTTTTGTTTTGTTTTGTTTTGTTTTGTTTTTTTGCTTACAACACACAGGAGGCCTGATTCGGGTCCAGAAATGAGACCGACTTGATTTTAGTGATGCATGCCACCGCCGCTGCTATTGCAATACAGCCGTTCTCACAGATTGTTTTGCGAAGCAGATTCCAAGCTCTTGCAACACGCTGATCTCCAAATCCAGATTTTACTAAACAAGACTCTATTTTCACTAATTATTTCTTCTTTTACATTTAGGCGTCGCAGATCTATTAGAAACGTCTCACTCATAGACAACTCTGCGTCTTGGCCTCTTTTCTTTTTTTTTTCTTTCCTGAGCAGGTGATTATGTCCTGGGAAAGTACATTTAAATGGAAGTGGATTACTTCCTCTTTAACCCCATTAATGGCATGAACAAAAGTCCAAAGCAGCCGGTGGTTAGAAAAACAAGTGACTCTGCCAAAGGTCATTTGACCTCGGCAGAGAGTTGAAGGGGAGGTGCAACGTAAGGCCAGGGAAAGAAAAAAATAAAATAAAATAAAAGCTCTATTCTACTAAAATGCAATTGTCACGAAAGTCATGTCCCGAAATTATAGTGAGGGGCCCGGATCATTTCCTGTAGTGATGCTTATGCGCCGCTATTTCTGCTTTTGCTCTGTTTATTTTTTCAAGGAAGGGGAGGGTGCTGGGAGGACCGGGGAGTGTGGACACATAATCCTCCCAGAAAAAAAGTGATTTATTTATGAATTCCAGCGCAGAACCTCCCCTCCTGAGAGCTGGCCCAGCCTGCCAGAAGTCATTGGCTGATGTTTACAGGACTGGATTGGCTAATTCCCATGGTGCAGTGTGCCTGCAGTGCTATCTTATTTATACAAGGCCTGATATGGGAGAACAGAGGGGTTTATTTTCGGATATTCCCCATAGATGGATCTGATTTCTCCAACTGGAGCCGTTTCCTCCATACGTGCTGCGCTTCAGGTTCTAGCCGGTGGGCTGCGCGTCCGCGGATAGATGTTGTTTGAGGAGGCTGCGTCGCTCGGGCAAAGGAAGCGCTGTCGCTGCGTCGGCGCGTAAAGGGCTCGAGACAATGGGCCGAGCTCAGAGTCTGTGAATCTGTGTTACGTAATGAGCAGTAATTAACAGTGAACCACGACAACGTTTGAGTTAAAAAAAAAAAGAAAAGGAAAAGAAAAAAAAAGCTCCTCAGCTTCTCAGAACCGGCCAGTCATCTCGACAAGGCAGTGATGTGTCAGCCTCCTTCAAACCCAAACTGCTTTTTAATTTTCTGTGGGCGGATTTAATGATTTTAATGATTGTGGTGATGAAAACCCAAGTCTTAAAGTTTTTTTGTTGTTGTTGTTTTTTTTCCCTTTTCAATGAAATCAAGCCCCCCGCCCCCTCCTCCTTCCCTCTCATCAGAATACTTAAATCAAAAGTTGCAGCTCATGTCTTTTTTTTTTTTTTGCCTTTCTAAAGCAAATCACCTACAGACTCATAAACACTTGAGCGTTGACGTATTTTTCTCGAGCCGCTCGACGAATGGGATGACGCCGGTTTGCAGTAAATGTTTTAATTATGGAGCACAAACACTTGGAGACAAACGGTCATAACAGAGCATTTTTGCGATTTAAAGCAACATCTGCCTTTTATGGGAGCTCGGGTCATTTATTTGCCAGTTTTGCCTTCTTATACCTTGCAAACACTTTTAAACTCGCTCGTGTTTTTTTTTTGTTGTTTTTTGTGTTTTTGTCTGCATTTCACCGGGTGTACGAACGAAGGACACTTTGGCCCACATAGTTGGTCGCCTTTTATCCCACAGGAAGCTGAAGAGCATCAAGGGCGCTGGTGGAACTGGTTCTCCATGACCAATTTAGGCAAACCTGAGTTCCAGTGTCACCGTCTGCTGCGTGGAGGACGGCTCTTACCTCACCGCTTATGCTATGACATTCTCAAAACTTATGATGCGACAGTAGGCGCTTCGGCCCCGGCCTCCCCCCTCTGACATAACTTCTCGCTTGCTCAAATCTCGTACCAAAGAGGTTGACCTGTAAAACTGCCAATTCATTATTTATAAAAGCACAAATTTCAATGCATGAGATAGATAGTGCATGTGATATTTTCCAAGTTTGACAGAAGAATACATAGATTCCTGCAGGGGGGGGGATTGCCTCTGAAAATTTTCAGAGGCAGTAACAGAGGAGCTGTGAGGCTCCACGCTGGACAACGTCTAGTTGTGTCGAGTATTTTCTACTCTTTCATGTGAATAAATGTAGCGAGTTTTAGATTTAGAACCTAAATGTGTGGGTTTGTGAAAGCTGTATTAACTCTTTATGAATTTGATCATCAAAGAGTCGGATAAACTGGAGACTTTAGGTTAGCGCTTAAAAAAAAAGCGAAAGAAGAAAAAGGCAGGAGTGGGAACTATTTCCCAGAGTGCTTAGCGGCATGTTTCTGTATCCTGTGTTGCACCGTGATGAACGTGTGTTACAGTGATATGACTCTTGTGCGCCATTCAGGCGAATGTTTATTTTATTTATCTTGAGGGCTAAGTTCTGTTCACACTAGACATTTTTGAGCAGAATTCATCGTGATATTTAATAAAATTCACTATTGGATCAGAAATTTTGTTTATGGAATTTGAAACAGGAATTTAAACTATTCTAAAGCTAAATAAATAGTTATTTTAACTTGATAATGTGAGTAAAAATAATACACTTAGTGTGTGCTCTTTAACTAGGTGAGAGCAGCATTTTTCTTGCATATTGCGAAATAATTATTTGGGTTAAGTTG
>NW_006800142.1:442263-636950 GCF_000485575.1 Poecilia formosa
TTAGTGTGTGCTCTTTAACTAGGTGAGAGCAGCATTTTTCTTGCATATTGCGAAATAATTATTTGGGTTAAGTTGCAGAATTGAGTTAAAACCAACAATTCAAGATTTATTAACTTAAACAATGTTTACACATCTTGTCTCTTGTTGTTAAATCAACTTGAGGAACTTTAATTTTTGAGTTAAAACCAAAACAATCTTCTTGTCGACATTTCAAGGCAGCGGACGGACTTTCATTTTCAAGTTAAACCACCTTCAAATGTTTTACAGTGTAACATTCAAAGTGCTACGTATAAGTGCACACTTTCCTCAGCTGAAACACTGATGGTGTCTGTATCTTGCTACAAATGATTTTGTTCAGTAGGAACAGAGAGGTTGGTCACCGCTGATGGGAAGACGGTCACTTAATACGGAGAAATTGTGGAAGAAAAGAAGGATAAACATACAGCCAGAGCTACAATGATCCGAAATCAAAGTTAGGATTTGTGGGAAGAGTTGGAAATCAATGTTCACAGATAAGTTTGATCAAATCTGACCGAGTTTGAGCAATTTCTCCAAAAATAATAATAATAAAAAAAGGCAACAAATTTGCTCTTTGGACGTTTGCTTGAGAAACCCTCAACAGCTTCTACAAAGGACTGACTCAAACTGGGCCGGACACAGATGCACGCCACACTTTCAGATTTTTGTTTCGTAGGAATTTTGAAACCCATTCATCATCCCTTTCCACTCCCGCAACAATTCACAGCTTTGCATCCCAGTAAAACACATTCCAGTTCGAGGTTGCAGCGTGTCAAAATGTGGGAAAGTTTAAGAGGTGTGAATACTTTCGGATCGGCGATTCAAACGATCGGATCGCGATGGCAAGCTCAGCACCACTGGCCTCCTCATGTACTTCCCTTTGATGCCATCGCTGTTGGGTATTTTTCCCACGCAGATACCTCAGATGAGGTTTCTAGTTTCAAGCACGCATGTGGCAGCACTCTTGCACCCACGATGTGATTTACGTACTTTATATGAGCCTAAATACATATATATATATATATATATATATATATATATATATATATATATATATATATATATATATATATATATATTGTCCTCCTTAAGAAACATCTGGGATGGACAACAAGCAATCAGCCCTGTGAGAGAACGCCAGCGAGAATTAGGACATGACAAGGGCTGACCACCTCCCAGGAGGACAACTGTGGGGAATCCAGAAACTGTGATCATGCTCTTGTAATCATTTGTTAGCTGCGAGCGCTCCGCTGTGGGATCAGCTCAGAAACTACATATCGGTTAGGGACAAGAAAAGGCAAAGATGGAAACAGCACAGCATTACACTTGATTGCCTTTTGGCTTTGGCCGCTGATGGGATCTCACAAAGGGAGGAATGAGGTGTTTGACTGTTAGCCAACTCCAGAGAAAGAGGTTTATGAATGTTTTCACTGAACTTCTTTTTTTTTTTTTATGTGCGATTCATTTTGTGGGTCATTTTTTGGAAACGTTCACGTGAAAGACCGCTTGAAATGTTGATGCTTCTCATCGTTTTCTGTTTTGTTTCCAGACCCCAGGCATTCCTCATTTTCAACGCGTCACGGTGAAATTTGTATCGAACATTTACTAAACCGATGTTTCTTGCGGAAGGCCTTCGGATTACGTTTCGTCTCGGTCTGTATTTGTTATTAATTTTTGACATCCGAAACAAGTTTCAAAACTCCGGCGGTGGAAACCTCAATATACGCCTGGCCTGCTTCGACAAAAAAAAAAAAGAAACCCGTCATCGAGGAGCAGGGCAGCCATGTTTCTTCTGCTGTTTTCGACCGATGGAAAATGGAAACCAGCTGTCGCGCACGGCTCCAGCACAGATAAACTGATAAAAACAGACTTTCCACATGTGCTCCCAAAGTCCAGAGGAGAGATTAAAAGGGGGAAAGAGAACGTGACGGGACTCCGTTGCTTTGCATCCGGGATTCGGTTTGTTACGCGTTTCGTCGCGGCCGGTGCGGTCGCTTTCGGCACCCGGCGTGCAAAAGGGAGCAGTCGAGGAAGGAAAGGGAGATTATTTTAAGCCGGAGCCGATTATTTTTACACCAGGTTTTCTTGGTTATGTGGTAATCACATAGACGACCAGCTGAAGTTGTGTGTTAGTCAGTGGGCTACGTCACAGTGTGGCGTTGGTTTGAAGTGGTGCAGTTAGAGGATGTTTGCGCCATGTTTCCTGCGTGAGAATCCCGTCATTAAACTGTGGGGGGGATCTTTATTCGTGTTTTCTTGCACTGAATCATTCTGCCACTTCAATTTGGGAAGAAATGGTTTCACGAATCGAGATGAGAAATCTCACAAGACGTGGAAGAATACATTTTTTTCTACCTGCGTACTCGTTAACCCAGCGTTTATCAGTGTCATCTCTCTTAGTCTTCTAAAAGGGAAAAACAAGAGAACATGGCATGTCAGTAAGGCAGAAACGTGTTTATGGCTATGCTGTAAGTGTAGTAATGATGCCCTTTACTGTATTTAGGGCAATAAGTTCATGTAAAGGTCTCAAATGTTTGTTGGTTGAGAAGTGCAGCACGCAGTGGCACCTTTGGGTCACTTAGACTCCAAAACAATCCCCCACACACCAGCTACATGTCAAAAGGTTGTTTTGGGAAGCATACAAGAAAAATAAATAAATAAATAAATAAATAAATAAATAAATCTTTCAACTGGAAACATGTGACCTGGTCATATGAGAAACAATTGTAGAGAGTTGGAGTGAAATGTGGAAAATCAGTGGGTTGGTTTCTGTTTTCGGGCGTACAATATCATAAGATCTTTAAGATTAAAAAAAGTTTTTAAAATAAGAATGCGTTGGCCTCAACCAGAGAGCTGAAAATGGACCGTCACGGGGAGTTTCGGTAGATTAACGATCAAACCCCCAGAAATGGTGCAACGGACACAAACTCAACCTTCATCTGCGGCTACCAGAGTCCTCAGAGCGGCATCTCAAAGGAGACATACAGCGAGCACCAGTGAATCCGGCAAGATCTGGAAGATCCAGAGAAATTTCACAAAAATAGAAATTGATAAACGTCCCTTCTTCTGGATGTTCCAAAATTATAAAATTTTGGAACATCCAGAAGAAGAGGAGGAGGAGTGAGTGTGCAGACTAAGGATTGTTCAAAATGCCAAATAAGAGTTGAGAAGGGAAAAATAAATGTAGCACCAGGGATTTAGTAAAAACAATTTCATCTTAGGGTGTTTTTTTTTTCTTTAACCAACTAAAAGAACTGCATTCAAATTCAGGGTAGAGTTATTTTACTTATCTCAGGCATTTATTTAGATTAAAAACAATCCTTTGCACTCCAGACCTGTTGGGTTTATTCAGGCGTTGCGTCATGGCTTGACGAGCCAAATGACTCAAATCAGCACATTGTCACCGTCCCACACACAGACGCAGATGTTGTTTGTTGCACCGACGCCGTTCAATGCAATATCATGATATTAAAGAAAAAAACAACACTTGAGCAGATAATGTTTGTTTTAAGCAGATCGCACGGAAATGTCTGGCTGAAAATATGATTTTCATGAATGGAGTTAGAAAAGTATGAGCCTCCACTCGTTTGGGCCTTTTTGTGGCAGAAGGATTTATTTAAAAAAAAAAAAAACCTTAACTCTGTAGTTCTCGCATCGCCCCCCTCTTCGTTGCCCACCCTCGTTTTTGGAAATATTATAGCCTAAATTTGCTTTCTTCACTTTCTTTGGTTTCAAAAAGCAGATTCGCGAAGTCAGGCAGGCCCCTGTGATCCCCTCCATCAAGCCCGTCTCCGCATTCACTCACAAACCCCCCCTACAAACTCCTGTCAATGGTTTCCAGCTGGCTGTCGCTCAGCGGTTCTCCTGGGAGAGGAGGAGCCTTAAACTGGCTTCAGGCTCTTGCTCCTGATCCCCCCCCTTCCCTCCAACACCACCAAAAATCCCCCTTTTCTTCCCCTTTTGGCCATCCCCCCCCACCCCTCCTGTCCACATTTGTTTCATTTGTGGAAAAATCAAATAAACATTTGTTTGTTCCATACTCTGTAGAAAACAGCTCACAAAGAATCCGGAAAACGTACCAACAAGCCGAGTTTAGGTGCGCGGAAACGACAAGAACATGGATTCTCGGTTAATTTGGGAAATTTGAAATGCTGCGATGCGTCAGAGGTTGTAACTGGAAATGTGCTGAGAGAGTTAAATTGGAGGCAGCAGAGGAGTGGGGTGGCGGTGGTGGAGGGGGGGAAGTTGCTGCTTAAGAAGAGTCATTTTCTGCCTTTCATGTTATCTTGATGAGGGCAGTACTTTGGTCTGGTGGTGAGGACTAAATATAGCTGAGAGAGTTTCAGTGCCAGGGAAGTGTTTGCGTCACGCAGGGTAAATATTTCTCTTTTTGGCAAGCATTTTGTGCCCGAAAGCTCACTTTTCCATGAACATTCAGCAGAAAAATAGAAGTGGTTTTTGGCTCCGGTCCGGGGGCTGCAGGTGGGCTGGAGCTGATTAACAAAGTATGCGCAGGACGATTAACTTAAATGAGTAAAAAACAAAAAAAAAAAAAGAGGTGAAGAAAAGGGTCAAGTTTAAAAAATAAAATTGCAACAACCCAAATGTTTAAAAAGGAACGGACACACTCGGATACACATAAAATGAGCATACATCAACACGAGAACAAACACTCGGGATGGAGTGTTTATCTTCCAGGAGTGACGGTGATGACAGTCGGTTGTCATCAGGGTCAGAGGTCAAAAGAGGAGGAGGAGGAGTGAGTGTGCAGGCTGCTGATGGAAAGACCTGGTGTTCTGTCACTCACTGTCTGGTTAGAAGACTAAGTGTGTTTGGCATGGCTTTCGCTGTGTGTGTGTGTATGCGTGTGTGTGTGTGTGTGTGTGCGTGTGTGTGTGTGTGTGTGTGTGCGTGTGTGTGTGTGTGTTTATGTTAACGTTTCTTTGCACCAATGACAGCACGTTGCTGGGAAGTGTGACTGTGAGTGTTTGTGCATTATGACTGTACGAGTTTGACATTGTGAATACCAACACATCTGCAGCATCAGCATGCACACCTCCATGTTTGGTCTGAAAGACGAGCCTTCGGTTCTGCTGAGTTGACGAACAAACACGTCCGTCAAGATTTCTACTCGAAACGTCTGCGATGTGTAAATGCACAGCTGGTGTACCTCAAGGTTCTACATTTGGTCCTCTGTTTTGTTGTTAGTACAACAAAACATTCTTCTTAAGTCTTTTACTTGTACACTACAAAAAACACAAAATCTCACCGAGTACTTTTGTGAAGCAATCTGCCGATGGAACAAGTACTTTTTCATCAACATTAAGGAACTTTTGACTTAAAACAAGCCTCTATATCTTACTAAAACGTTACTTGTAAGTTAGTTTGTCCTTATCTCAAGTTTGTTAAGACGTTTGACTAGAAACTAGACCAAAAATACTTGGTAAGATTTTGTGTTTTTGCAGGCGTCTTACGACGCCATTGTACATTTATTTGAAAAGAAAAAAAACAACAATCAAGCTGCAGGCTGTGAAAGAGGTGTAAGCTTTGATGATTAGGATCCCCAGCTTATTATGTAACTCATGTTTTCATCTCAGTGTGGTTAAACCATGTATGTCAACTTTTGGTGTTCTGTAAACAGAGGTCCAGATCTTATAAAAGCAGGGGATCGGGGAAGTTGGGGTGGGGGGGAGATGGGTTATTGATTTCACAACTTCCTTTTGAAACATTTAAAAGCAAAAAATTCAGGAAAAAAAATATGTTGATGAATTTTAGATACAAAAACAACCCAAATACTAACACTTTGCAGATCTGCAGAATGTAATGATGACGAGTTTGACTCAAACTGGATGAAAAACACAATACTCCGTAAAAAACAAAACAAACAAAAAAAAACAGTTTAGACAAGCTTTAAAAAAAATTTGGATAAAATCAGATTCCTGTCGTCACTCCAGATATTAAGCCAATCGACAATTTGTGGCAGCATTTGAAATGCGACTCACGTACGCTTTCCGTTCACCTGGTGCGAGTTTTGGCTGTTGTCGAAAAAAAAAAAAAACGACGGCTGATGGTGACGTTCCCAGAATGACTTGCCACTGTCGTTCCAACAAAGGAGGATTCTCAAAGTGTTGACTCGAAAGGGCAAGACACAAATGTATTGATTAGTACTGGTAGGAATAAAAAGGGGGGAAAATTATGAATAGTTTTTCCTTTATTTAAAAATTATAAATTGGTTAGCGTTTTTTCATATGAAATTCCAGTAAAAATCCCACCGAAGTTTGTGGTTGTTGTGGACAAACTGAGGAAATGTTCAAGGATGAGCGTGCGAATACTTTCTCGAGACACTGTTCAAATTCAATCTTAAATCTGCAAAACGACCAATTAAATCTGTGACAAAACGTTGCTTAGCGATAGCAGTTTGTGTTTTTAAAACGTAGATTTTACACTTTGACAAATCCTGTGATTTAATCTTGTTTTACATCACCAACCTAGGGCCGCAGATGGAAATCAGCTTATGGCTGCATCTCTCACTTAACATTATGAACTCATTTTGATCAAAGCAATAAAAAAACAAAAGAAAAAAAACTTCTTGAGCACAAATGCTCCAGAGTCAAACAAGAACAGACTCAGTGAGAGAGCATCAGCGCTGTGGTGTGACGCTGTCCCAACTACCTCTTAGTCGGTCGCTCAGAGGCTCAATTTGGCCAATGCAAAGAGTGCAAGTTACACATTATGAGATCAACCAGAACAGCTTAGTCAGAGCTCCGCGTGCTTTACAAGAACATGTGGTCAAGATAAACAGTGTGTTATCTGCGCTTAAAATCACATCTGTCTCACAGCAGATGGTGTGAGCTAACAAGTGTTGCTGTAGGTTAATTTAGCCTCCAGAGAACTATGTCAAATATGTTTAACTGCTTCAAGAAATAATAATAATAATAATAATAATAATAATAATAATAATAAAAACGCTACAGTTTTAGTGTAAATTAGCAGTCGGTGTGATGATCGTAAATCCAGCTTCAATAGGTTTTTGCAAAACAATTCTGCGCACTGACAGTACCAGTGTTTGGCTACGTTCACACTGCAGCCTGAAGTGACCTAAATATGATTTTGACGCGATTTTCTTTGTGACAGTCTGAACAACACAGGTTCGATTTTGTTTTCACAAATTCAGCCCAGGCTGTGCTGATTATCGTTCTGACACGTGGAGTTAATGTGCTCCACGTACCAGCATATTAACTCCACCGTTAAAATCCACGTTTACTTCTTCAAACAATGAACTCGCTCGCTGTGGGTGACGCCGTCGTCCTTCCTTCTGTCTTCTTCTGCGTCTTCCCCGCAAGTAGCAGCGTCCGTTTGTTGACCAAGTCACTCATGTGATGCGAAAAAAAAAAAAGTGTTTCCGTCGCAGTTTTGCCGAAATACACAAATTTCGACACAGCTGAGAAAAAATAAATAAATCACCTCATTCAAGCGCAAAAACCTTTTTATCGAAAAACTTGAGCTTCTTTTTTAAAAACATCCCTTTTTTTGTTGAAAACTTGATGGAAACCGCTTCCATAAAGCAACTGGTTTCCATCACTGGTTGCTCGACGTAAATCGGTGTTTCCATCAAGAAAAACTTATTTTGTACTTTCAATTTGGGCAAAAAAAACTCTCAAAAGCTTACACCTCCATTTTTAATTCTAACACCCATTTATTTCTCCTAATATAAATTTAATAAGAGGATGCTGTTGTATAGTTCCGGTCTGGTCCGACGTGAAGCTCAGCCGGGATACATCACTGTGGACAGATCGGCTTCGTGTGACAAGAGCTCTTCTTTCTCGGACGTCGGACAGGTGTCCGACCGGTTGCTCAGACCGAGCTCACCCCGAGCCCTAGGCCTGGCTCTGGTTGCCGTAACGCTGGAGGTCAGGGGTTAATGGAGCAGAGTGGCGCCGGTCGGTCATCCCCCAGGATCCTGGCGTGGATTTGGTAAACAGTGAAGCTGTCACTGCAGATTAATACCTAGAGGAGGAAGAACAGGGCCAAGCACACGGGGGGGACTAATAGCTCCTAACTCAGCCATGAAAGTGCTCGTCTTCTTCCTTCTCTCCTCCCTCCATCCCCACAGACGAAGCTCACCAGTGAAGGGAAGCGGGAAAGAAGGCGATAACTACGAGCGCGCTTGAGCACTTGAAGCTCTAAAAGACAAACGCATAAGAGTGTCCTTAAGGTGTGGGGCCTTTTAGATTGCAGGGATGTTTGGCTTTCTTCCCGTTGCGTGGATGTAGGGGGTCATTCAGTGGTTGCAGCTCGAAGAGCACAACGGCAGCCTCCAGCTCTCTCCTCTGCGGGGACTTTTCAGCTCCGAGGCCTCGACGCTAGAGGTTTATCTGCCTTTGCATCTTGAATTTGAGGGGGAGGCCCCCGTTTTCGTATCCAGATTGTGCACAGGCAGGATATTGTATGTCATGTCACTGCTTTGCTCTAGATTGCGGTTACACTTTCACCACACGGTGTATGCGACACAGTGTGATAAAAAAAAAAAAAAAAAACAGATGTGAATCTCTGAGAAAGGGGGGGCCTGTCTTCCACCACAGTCCTCTAAATACTTCATGTAATAATGATGCCCGTTTTTGTTACTCTCCAGCAGCTGGGTTTTTCCATTTATGTAACGTGACGGTCGCTCAATCTGTAATCTGCACAGCGCCTTTTATAGCCGTTAGATTTTTTTTTTAAACGTTTCCGTCACTTTGCAGCCACAGAATTTAGGGATTTTTTTTTCTTCTGTGATAGAGTGAGTGAAAGTAGCTTCAAATCGTGAAATAAAAGGAAAAAAAACATTTTGGCTGCACTTTGCCAGAAAAAACGAAATCCTTTGTGAAAATACCTTTTACTAGTCTTTTATGGAGTCTCTGCCACATCTAGAAACTGAAATCATTGACTTTTTATTTTGTTCCTGAGTAAAACAGCGTTATAGCACCCCCTTTTACCTCTGGCTGTATGTTTAGGTTCACTGGAAGGTAAAAGCTCCGCTTCATCCTCAAGTCTTTCGCCTCTAGCAGGATTTCTACAAGGACTGCCAAACTGAAAACATGTCCCGTAGCTTGATGCTGCCACCACCAGGTTTCACACCGGGGTGTTGGTTTGTGCAGGGTGACACGAGTCGTTACTTTCCTGTCATGTTTAGGGTGTTTTTCACACAAGCCAAAAAATCCAGTTTTCCAAGTTTGTGGTGAACTTTAACCTGAACGTCTTTTGAGTTTCTCTCAACAATAGGTATCTAAACGCTTAATTTTGATAGACGAAACACCAAATATGCTTTAACATGCCTTACAAAGCACAGGGGACGCTCTCTCAGCACTACAGCAGAAGATAATCTCTAAAGTCTTCCTTATTTTTGCTCAAACGGGAGCAGCCAGTCAGGGACAGGGAAATTAAATGGTGCTCCTGGATTGGCCGCTTTGCAAACAACAGCCAACAGCATCATTGTGCCTGTGAATTTCAGCTTTCCAAGCTGAATTTTCCTTCAAATATTGTAGATATGCTTTATGAATAAATTCGCAAATAGCCAGGGAAGCACTGCAGACTCTGCCTTAAGATAAATGCTGGACTCAGCTGGCTGCACTGGATTGCATTTGGGGGCGGAACAGAAATGGATGCCACATTTTTCAGACTTTATTTTCAAAAGATTTTCAAAAACTACATATCATTTTCCTTCCACTTTGCAGTCTTGCACTGCTCTGTGTCAAGCCTTGATAAAGTTAATTTACGTTTGTGGCTGTGGCAAAATGGTGTGAATACTTTAGCAAGGCACCGTGTTTATGAAACGGATTAGTCAATTTTTTTTCGGCTGTGCATTCATTGCTTTATAAATTCATTCTTGAAGGTCGCCTTTTATTGACTCCACAAATGGTACCTGTGCGGATCAGACGGAAGGTTTGATATGAAGAAAAAGTGAAACGTCTCCAGTCTCATCTGCTCTGGTTAACCAGTGCACTGCTTAAAAAAAAAACTAAGGTTTCCACCTGCAGCTGTTTGCTCCACAAACCTGCAGAGATCTACCTCTCAGCACAGAAAAACCAAATCTGACAACAACAAAAAAAAAACATAAACGCTGACATAACATTTGTGGTTGCTGAAGATTAAGTGCAGATAAATTCAACTGCATTTAGGCTTCACTCTTTTTTTTCTTGCAGGAAGACAAAAACAATGTGGTAGCAACAGCTTTTTTTTTTTTTTTTTTTATCATAGGTTTATTCTGCTGCCACCAAGTGACAAAAAAAAGTAGGTTTCGCCCAAAAACAATCCTCCAGTGGAAGCGTTTGTAAGCCACTGTGCTGATGCAGCTCTAAAATCAGGTGTAATGAACTTATGACCTGATTTGTTAAAGTGCACATCTATTAAAATCACTTCATTTACCTCACAGCTTTATTGCCACTTGGCCTCATGGGGGCATTTGGAGGAGGTATTTTAGCAGTTCTCCATTGCACAGTTTTCACAATAGAACCGAGCCTTTGATCTTGGAGGGGTGCGCTTCTTCCCTCACTCTCTTCCTCCTCCTCAGTTCTGACCCTCCACGTACCGCCAAGAGGGCCGAGAGCAGAGGAAAGGAAATGAAGCACTGATTGGAACGAATGAAAATATAATGAAGTGAAGAGAGCGGTCGAGTCTGGAAGACAGGGCAAGGAGGGGAAACAAAAATCAGTTGTTATTCCTCCCTTATTACAGAGCCTGAGGGACGTTTGGCTCTTTGAAACATTGTTTGCGGTGTGCCGTCCAGGCCCCCTCGTCTCTCCTCTGACACAGCGTGTGTGCTGCCGCAGAGGAACATGAACCGGCGGGGGGAGAAAATCAAACGAAAGGGTTTAAGCTTGTAGGAAGAACCAAAGGACTGGGTGGATGAAAAAACGGGGATGTGTGTAATATATCCTGATTAGGTTTTCTTTTTTTGTTTTTTTGTTATTCTAACAGCACTGCTTTTTTTAGCCATGTGATTTTATTTGCTTCTCCAACCGAATCATGTTCTCTTTGATTTAAAAAAAACAAAACAAAAGCCAAGACTTAACCCCTCGCAGCCTCGTGGATTCACCAGCCCAGCGCTGCGATGGCCCCCTGCCAAGAACCAAGCTGGCTTTGCAACAGCTGAACTTTACCAAACCCCAACCTTTTCTTTTCTAAGCTTCAGTCCTTTTGCACCTGTTTATTTTGTTTCCGTTCTTCCGGCGTGTGACTGTTTCGCAAGGATTCTTACTCGACAGAATCTGAACGGATGGCATGTGCCCAGGCTGGAGGATAAAGAGGCCTCCATGTTGCACAGATATTAAGTCCCAGACCTTCTTGTTTCGGGACAATAGTGCCAACTGTGCCACAATGCGGCCTACAAATGTTTCTTTTCTGCTCAAATTGCTCATAAGTCCGATATCCTATTCTGGTCTATGAAACTTTCATCAGCATCGAATTTACAGGTTCTGTTAAAAGTTTATTTAAATTTTGTGGCAAATACATTTTTGGTCGTTTGTGATGCATTTGACCCACTTTTTTCCCCATTGGACTGTAAGTATGCAACAATAAACTTCTATGCATTTTAAAAACAAGAACCACACAGCTTTAAATTTATTTTGGATTTTTCTTCTTTCTCATACATCCCCGAAAGTTGCAACTGTAATGTAAACTTTCCTAAGACTTTAATAAGGTCCCGTCTTGACCAATCATGTTGGATGATTCAAACCAGTGCGTTCCCTGGCTTGGCGACTCCAGAACCCTGATTTGTCCATTCCTAAACCAGTTTCAAAATTGGTTAAGATGTCTAAAATGAGGTGAGTTCTACATCAATAATTAGGTGACAGCCAGAGAGTTTAATGTCCAGATAAGATAAATGTTGTTATTTGGCAATGAAGTGAAGAAATTTGCTAGGAGGAATTATGGTAAGCCTTTAATACCATAGAGTGACTGTTAGTCATCAAACTGAGTGTATTTCACTGCCAGTGGTGTTGGTGAATCTTATAAAGTGGATTTCAGACTGGAAAAAAATATGATGACCTCCAATTCCTTCAACCAAAATAGCTGAAACATGAACATAGCTATGATAAAGCAGGGTAACTTTAAGCCAAACTCAACCCCAATGAGAATCGGTGGACTTGGTTTAAAAGCAATCATTGCCTGGAAAACCAATCAACTCAATCGATTGGTTTCCTAGGACGATACAATGAGCTCCTGGACGGTTTGAAAATTGTCCGGCCTGAATTTAGTTTTGCGTTTTTCCAGTCGATTTCCACCGGAGCCACATTCGCAGACTGCAACACGTGTTCGTTTCCCCGAGGTTTAGTCCCACTGTCTCCTCCGGAAAGGGCCAACTATTGTTTCAAACTTTAAGGCAAGAGTCAAAATGTTATCATTCCTAGAAATGCACCACACTTTATTTATGTGCTAGGTGTACTGCCCCTTAAAAAAAATAGAGTACTTCCCTCCCATATTATGACTCATTCTCTATCTCAGTCACTCATTAACATGCTCTAAATCTATTCTGCGCTCTCTGGGACTTGGTAAGACCTTTGTTTCCTCAGGACAGCCCGGAGGATCTGCCTTAGAAACCAAGAGGCCTTTCCTGCACTCCTCCACCCAGATGTTGACCCCCCACACCCCTTCGGCTGAATCGCCGTGTCCCTTATCCCTGCACCCACACCCTTGGGGGAGTTCACGGGGGTGGAGAATATCCTATTCCGACAAAACTCTGCCGTCCCAGACGTAAACACGGGTGACAAATGAGCCACAATATCAGCTATCAGGTGTCGGCATGGAAGATTAATAAGGTAACAAGACAATGGGAGGCAGGCGAAAAACCCTATCTAGCAGCAGAACAAAGGAGACTTCTTTCCCACCACAGCGCAGTGCACTTCAGCTTCAGCAGCCATGGCAAAAGAAAAAAAAAAAAAACATTTCCCCTCCAATCCCCCTCACTTTTCTTATCCGTGCTGCACAGATTGGGCTCCGTCGCAGAATCTAATCAGTGGTCCATGGATCACTTGCGTGACGTGTTTTGGTGCTCTGCAGAGAAGTTGTTGCGAAATGAAGTATTATTGTGAAATTAAACGAAGGAAGCCGCGAGTCATGGAAAGGGAAGTCAGAGGTCAGACAAAGACAAAAAAAAAACAACTGACTGTAATGGGATTGTGTCCACAGCCAGTTAATTCAAAGTATTTGATCTGTTTCTGTCGCGCCTTGACGTTTCAACGATCTTTGGTAAGCCACATTTCCTGGAGAACTGAAGAGTCAAGAAATCTCTTAAATAGAACCTGCTAGGAAATACGAAGTTGATTGAGAGATCTTAAAAGTACCAACAGGCTTGTTGATGTTTGAAAGTCCTCCAAAGTGGTTGAATTTGCACAACCTGCAAAGAAAACATGGGCCAAAACTTTTCCACAGTCAGTTATTATGTGTTCTTGTTGTTAGTTTTTGCCAAGGCTGGCATAAAAAAATAGGTTTGCAGGGCAATTAGTTCTCACATTGTCCAAGTCTGGTTTAGATGTTCATTTAGTAAATGCAAGCTGCATTTTGTGTTCACCCAAGTTCTCTTTATTTTATGTGAATAGTTTTTGATTAAAACTTTTTTTTAACATCGCTGTACATAGAATTTAGACGGAGTCGCCCACTTTCCCTTCAAGACATATGAAAAATAATTCAGCCTTCCTTATCTGGAACTTGACATTATCTTGAGGCCTGCTGACCAGAGAGAGATATAGCACATAAACCCTCAGCGACCCACCCACTCATCCGTCTCCAAATTATCGAGGTGATGACAGTCAAGACACGAGACAAACGACGTCCAAGTTGGAGAGGAAGGAAAACCCGGTTCCCGCCACCCCCAGAGATCGCCTGCAGATATTCTAAACGGCCTTTCTGATGTGCTCTGAAGAGTCGCTTTAATTCCTTTTGCAGCACGTCTGCAACCAACCTGAAGAACTGAAACCGGAGACTCAGTGCACAGGACAGAACCTCCATGCGGCCCTCTGTCAGCTCCACAATGCGCGGTGACACAGTGATCTCTGACACCGATTCCTCACGCTGCTCCTCGGGGGAATTAGCTGAAGCATGTGCAGCTCCCTCCGTTTGCTCTCACTAAGCCTGCACTTAAGCTCTAGATAGAGCCTGGCGTGGTTTACCTTGCCCTAAATATCACTCGGACCGATTGAGATTCAAAGGTTCACTTGGTCCGACCCCCGATAGCACCAAATCTAATTCTGCCTGAATTTATTCTCAGTGCTGCACTGATAGCCATATGTGGTTAAACAATTAAACAATTTTAGCAACAGGTAGTTGCTAAAATGTGAAAAAAACCTGTTTCAAGTAAATGTTGAAGTTCTGTTCGTTGCAATTTTCAGCTACTCCTCTAGGTGGCACTGGATCTCATTACCGCCACTTGTAAATGCCTCTCAGCTGACTGCTTTGGTCCTTTCTCGTTGTTTTTTAAAACTCACCTACTGAGAAAATGAATTATTCAAACAAAACTGGAAAAGAAAATGCAAAAAAAAAAAAAAAAAGCCAAAAGAAAAGTAAATACAGCATTGTATTTGAAACAAGAAGCAATCCTTTAAAACAATAAACTAAGTATCGAATGTTCCAGCTACGTCTGATTGAGACAAGCTCACAAGAAGCTAAAATATGTCTACAACATGCATCTAAAACAGGCTGATAATGGAGGAGTGTGAATATTNAGATCACAGACTGGAGTTGGATGCAGTGTTGATGTCTACAAAGAAGGGCCAAAGATGTCCATTTTTGAGGAAGATGTTACAGCCAGAGTTACATCCTAACCATATCGTCGCATTAGAAGGGCCTCTATGAAGCTCACACCTAAATTCAAAATCTGTGGCCAGACTTCAAATTTGAGTCACCCTCCATCCGACGTGACCAAGCTGACAGTTCATAAAATGCATCGTAAAGAAACAAACTTGCCGATATGCTGTCATCCGTCAAAATCAGCATTTTTTTTTTCCCCCACACCAAAGAGCCACGGAGAAACATTTCTTCCTTCCCAGTGACCATAACTTCTCGCTGGATTCTTTAAGTTCCCCCCTGCTGGTCAAGTTTTCCCCAGATGGGTGCTGATGCTGGGCCCTGATTGGCTGACATGGGAAAGCTGAGTTGAGTGACAGCCTGTCAGAAGGGATCCACGGGGTGACACTGTCCCACCTGAGAGGCCCGGAGATCAGTTTACTAACAACAGCTCCGCTGGTGAACTTTGCTTTCTCAATAGGGATCCCGCTTTTTTTTTCTTTTTTGTTTTGTTTTCCCCGCCACTTATTCTCAGAGTGTACCCACCCTCCCCTCCAAAATCCCCTAACAAGGCTGTCTGTGTATATCACTGGATGTGACCTTTATGTGCATGTTTAAGAGTGTAATAAAAAATAAACTTGAACTCGCAATGATCCTGTCTTGCAGGGGACCAGGGTCACATGCAACAGGAACAGAATCTGAACGGAGGTGAAAGGAGCTCGTCTGTGTTTTGTTTGGCATCAAAGATGAAGGGCAGGAGGCTTTATCTGGGAGAGAAAAAAAACCCCAAAAAAACTTCTACCATTTTCTGTGGGGTTCACTGTTTGTCCAGGCCCTTTAACGTTTCCATCATTTCAGCTTTTCCCAGCTGTCTGACCTCAAAGCTTTTACATAATCGGTGTTGCAAAAGAATGCGCCTCCCGAAAAGCACAGTGCGCTGATATCTGCCATTCGCCAGAGTCTGGCTGCTGCTGTTGTTGTTGTTGGCGGAGGGAGGGAGGGATTTTTAGGAGTCGACTGGAGAACTCTGAGATCAGAAGAGACAGCGGATGCCCTGCGGAGGACCAGATAAATGGTGATCAATGGCTTGCAGATAGAGAAAGGAGTGTTGCTTTGGGGCAGAACCCAGAGAGAAACAAGCAGTTTGAAACTTAAGTCTGTTTTGCTGCTGACTTGGTGTTTAAATGTCCATGTGCGATAAGCGTACGCGGAAGTGAAGATGTGTCGTCTTAGGCGAATTGTGCAGAGACCTTTTTTCTCGTGCAACCAAAATAATCTCAGTGCATTTTATTTGGATTTTATTCACAAAATAGTGAATTGTGAAAAGGAAAGAAGACAGTCGTGCTTACGTTAACCATAAAACTGCACAAATTGAAATTACGGGAATAAATTCGCTTAATGGAAACGTGGCAATTTTGAAAAAAAAAAACACACGTTTTCAACAAGTGTTTCTTTTCCAATCACACCGGTCACATGATCGACAGCCGGATGTTTCTAATCACAAAAACAGCAGGAAGTAATAGGAGGATGACATTCAGCTGTGCAAAACACTTGGTCTCACCGAGCGCTGCTACTCCCCCTCTTAGCTCCATCAGACTAGCGGCAGCAGCAACTAGCAAACGCCTGGTGGATCTGCGCATTATGGCGGCTACGACTCGACGCCACGCTCCTTAGAAAGGATTAACAGAAGAATGCTGTTGTGATGACTTCCTGAAGGCAGAGTGTAAAGAGACAGAGGCCCAATTTCAAGCCTTTAAATTGCGAAGTAAAATTTCCTTTAAGCCATGTTTCATATTCAGCAGTTTTAAAACAACTGAAGGTGACATAGTTACTTGTTGGTGCAATAAAATGGCACTATCTGCACATAATGTTGCCCCTTTAAAAAGTGTCTCCATGTAGCGTAGCGGATCTTCCTTTCAAGCGCATGAAAATGTATTAATTCAACAATACAACATTGCATTTCATGTAGAAATTGATTCTCTCACTCGGCATCAAGACTTTTACAGCCTCTAGAAAGTTTTATTCCAGGATTTTCCTCCATTCATCTTCCGAAATTCAAGTTTGTTTGTAACACGACAAAATGTAGAAAAAAAAAAAAAACCTCAAGGAATACGAACGCAAGGCACCGTTTCACGTGTCCATTTCACCTACAAGCAGAGATCAGATCTTGTCCTTTCTCCCGTGAAGAAAGCGGCTCGTTGTCTCGAAGCTAACGTCTCTCCTGGTCCGGCCTGAACCCGCTCTCACACGGCTGAAGCTCGGTGCTTCTGCGCACTGAAGACGGCCCTTGTTTCCAGATGTTTATTCAGCTGGCCGCACCAGCAGGGACACCGGGGGGGAAACTCTGACCCAACCCCTCCCTAAGTCCAGTCAGACACCTCCACCTCTGCTCCCACCCAGGTCACCAACCTCCTGACCCCTTTACCCTGCGGTTATTTGCTCCGAGGCCCCCCCCAACCCCCGTCGCCTGAGAAGGCAGTTTTGTTCTGCCCTCATTTGGTCCGGAGTCTCGGTTTTAGCTCTTGTCATCAGCGCCATTGATCTGCTTCGAAATGAGAGCTGATTAGTGGAGCCTGCAGTTTGTCCCGTTGAATGGGTTGGCCTAAGCCGGGCAGAGCGATGTCAGGATCATGAGTGGGGTTATGAGGATGAAGGACAAGGGTCAAAGGGCACAGAGCGCCAGCACAGTCAGGCATTCATGTTGAAAAGTGCAACATGAATTTGACTTTTTTGGAGGAGAATTGGATCAAGCCTGCTTGGTTGTGTTTTCACTTCAAACTTCATCTGGCTCTGAGAGTTGTTCAAAAAGAGATTAGCATGTGACGTTTATTTTTAATGACTATTTGTTTTTTCACAGCAAAGTGTCGAATTTCCTCGTTCCGCAACACAAATATCCAAAAACAATATTCCAAAAAAGTGACCCGGCTCTGGATCCGACCTGCTCAAATCCGACCTCTTTAAAATCAGCAACACAATCCGTTTGGATCTTAACTTGAGGCTGGATTACGTTTCCCATTCAAACAAATAACTTTGGTATGTATATCAGGCAGGACTAAGGCAGACTTCCTCCCAACGTGCTTGGCTTGAGTCACATCCAGGCCTGATTCCCATGTCCACATGTGACAAATCAGTTGGAGCAAAGGGATAAACAAACCAGAGTCTGATCCAGCCGTGTCAAATAACAGAGCTCTCTGAAAAGGTGCTGCGAGGCAAGACGGGGGTGCAAAAATGCCCCAGATCGGTGGCCGCCTCAACGTTAGACGTCCCTGACCACAGTTAAGTTCTGCGTCCCGAAGCAAGAGGCGTTCATGTCTGTGTGAATGCAATCCACGCATTCTTCTTTGTTAGGATTCATGTGTGTGTGTTTATCAGCCGAGGGGCCTTATAATTACAGTCTTAGTGTAACCTAATACTCCCCCCACTCCCTCCATAAACCGAGAGTCAAGGACTCTCCTGGGTCGGAGATTAAGGACGAAACCCCGCTGAATGAGTCACAGATTACTTTGAGGCATCCTCGACACTTGTCAAGAAAAAAAAAAAAAAAAAACGTCAATAATATTAGAGGACAGGGGAGATGGTCAAAGTCTCGCTGATTGGGAGACGGAGCACTTAATGACAGAGAAACTTCAAACAGCCGCACAATTAGTTCCAGAGGCAAAGACTGGAGTGGTGATTTGAAGTAATGAACGGTGTTGTATATCAATGGAATATGGACATACTGTGGACATGCTTGGAAGGGGACTTTCTTTACATATCTGATCTGGAAGATCCTCAGTGGTGCCTTTGTTTCCTCGCTTGTTTACCGCGCGCCGAGATTTTCCACAGATTTGAGCCGGTGTGTAGCGTCGCGCTGTGTGGAGACAGCAAAATCCGTCAAGCGAATCGCGAAAGCAGGAAGGATGGGGCACAACTTCAAATGCGCCAATATGTAGCCGTTTCCAAGAGTCCGACGCCAACTCTGGAGGAGCTGCAGAAGAGAGGTCCTCGGCATCCGCTGACTGGACGACTGCACAAGTGTGTCCTTTTTGAAAGAGTTGCGATATATATTGTGGTGGTAGCATCATGCCGTATGGACACTTTTCTTCATCAGGGACAGGATGAGTTTATGGGAAGATGGATGGAGCTGAACAAAGGGCTATCCAGGAAGAAAGGCTGTTAGAGGTTGCAAAACTCTTGAAGGCCAAGAAAAAAAAAACTAAAGTCAAGCAAATAAAGTTATCCTTTTTCTGTTATCTGTAAGAAAGAAGAAGTTCCTCATTGTAGATCCAAAACGTAAAAAGACTTTTGCACGTTTTCAAAAAAAATAATAATAATAATTTTGGCTCTATTGAATGAATTTATTCTCAGTAGAAGAGTAGCGTTTGGATCCACTTTCTTCCAAGAAGTTTTCTACATCTAGCCAAGCTTAAAAGTTGATTTGGACTCAGCAAAGTCGGCTTTTCAGCAAAAGTTCAGCTCGTTATAAAAGCCCGATTGTAAAAAGATGAATACTTCGTAAGTTCGCATTCACTGTACGAAAACTGTTTGTAATAATTTTACCACGTCTAAAAATAGCTTTAAGCGGTAATAAAGTAAACCGTAAAGAAATTTAAAGGGACGTAAATACATTTTGCAAGCACTGTTTGTCACATCATGAAACAGCAAATGAATCCAACCCCTCTTGACAGACTTCCTTTTTTCTTTTTTTTTCCAGCCACATGCTGATCCGATGCTATGCTGTGTCACAGGTCAAAGTTTACAAGGTTTGGAGGGGGGAGGAGGTCGGTTGCGGCGTCCTCACATCCGTCTTCATTCATTAGAGGTCTGGAAGCAGTCAGTGGCCAGACCTCCTTTTTCCTTCTGCAAACTATCTGTCCATTTCTGATAAACAGCCACATCAGACGACAGCTCTAAGCCGTGTCAGCGCTGAACGGCCTGGCGTGATCCACCGGGGAGACGCTTCTCTGTCTCTCTGCAATAAACAACACCTTCTTTCTCCAAGATGTTATCGTTGCGGCGACAAAAAAGAAAAGAAAAAAAAAGATTGAATTAATGAGATCAGCCGTGTGCTGCTTCTTCCACGGAGTTTCCTGGTCGTGGTTCCCGGAACACATTCAGGTGAGATTAAAGATTGTGACCTAATTAGATTCACGAAATAAAAGCCCTGTACAATGCTCGGTCTGTAGCCAGCGCGCTGAATCTCAGTGATCAAGTTAGCTGCTGTAGAGGAAGAAAATCTGCAGGAATCTGTCAAGCAGATGACATTTTCCTCATTGTCGACTTTAACATGAGTGCTCTTTGAGCGGAAAAGTTTGGAATCTTCTCATCTGACTAAAACTTACCCATAACAAAATAAAGATATGTCAAAGACTCTGTTTACGGGAAGACGAAAGGCGTTAAAACACAGAGAGCACGAAGTGATTTACAGTTAAAACCAAAAGTCACAATTAAAGGCAAAAAGAAAAAAGTAAAAGCCACGCAATGTCGTTATTACAAAGAAACAGATCAACTGTAAAACACAATTTTAAAACAAGAAAACAGTTGAGGTTTGACAGAAAGTGGTCTGATGACCAAAACAAAGGAAAGTTTCAGTAATCAGAAATGTTTTCAGGTCTGATTTCAGGAGTTTCTGCTCATCTCAGCTTTCGGTGAGTTGATCCCCGAACTGAGGAGCACAGAAACTAGAAACTTCTTCCCCTTGTTTAGTTCTAGTCTGGGTAACGCTGAGTCAACAGCTTCAGGTCTCTTAAGCTAGCTCATCTGGGTAAGTACCTCTTGACATCTAAGCAGGCACAGGACTACTCAAGACTAGAACCCAGATGCTAACACTTTAACTTTTTAAACAAGGAAGTAGGGCTGTTGTAAAAGAATATTTCCGTAATTGAGTACTCTGTCGATTACTCTTAGGATTGACTGAGTAGTTGAGCGATAGATTTCCCAGTCAGAACACTCACCTGTATAAATACACCTTCAGCACTCTTCCGACCGTTCGCTTTGAACCGTACGGCGCCCTCTAGGGGACAAAATGTTTTGCAAAACCTTTACGATCCCTTTTGCGTTCCCTCGCAAAACTCTTACCGCAATATTTGCTGGTCTATTTTGTACGCAGTCACAAATGTCAATTTAAAATTTCCAATATATACCTATATAAAGAGCCTCAGTGTTTATTCTTAACTCTTTGATGGAAAAAAAATCTGATTGAAAATGGATTTATACACTGCCTGTTTATGTCTGTCTGCAGAACTGCACATGAAAACATCCCTTTAAGCCACTCAGGCCAGCAACACAAAAGAGACGCAATCAAAACTGTCAGATGACTTATTAATAATGCGGAAATAGTCCAAATAGTTTGAATTAGTTTTTTTTTTCTTTCTTTCCTACTTAGGAAAAGTTTCTGTTCATATCACAGGTTTTCGGTGCATTTTTATTCTAAAGAAAAAAAACTTCTGATATTCCACAAAGAGATATTAACATGGAAAAATTTTACATAATTAATGACCACCGTAAGAAAGGCTTACAGTATTCAATTACGCCGCATTAACTGATCAGTACATCACTGTGAGAGAACGCAAAACCTTTTGCGAGGTAACGCAAAAGAAAAACAAAAATTCCATGTCCCCTAAGGGCCTCCGTAGAATCGGCCCACCAGGCAGTTCTGGACAGAGAAAATAATAATAATAATAATAATAATAATACAACAACAACAAAAGTAATAATAGTAAGTAAGTAAAATAAAAATAAAACAAAAGTTACGGAAAAGTTACAGTATCAGATGTAAACTTAAGTTCTACGTTTTGAAGTCATTGAGTTCCTTCACGTTCTCGTAGAGCTGCTCTGTCATTTGACCTAGATTCATTCAGACACAGAAGTAAAGCAGAACAGACACAACACTTTCTCACTCAGGGGGGTTTCATCAGAACAATGTGGTCATTATAGTTATATTAGCAAAACCTCTGACGAGGTTTGGGGCCAGAGCGAGGAAGATGTTGAGCGGTAAAAAGAAAAACGGAAATTAAACAGTTTGAAAGAGTAAAAGATGGGCAGAAAGAAGCGTTGAGAGAGATGCAACAGTCCCAGAAGGAGAGAGAGAGAAAGAGAGAGAGAGAGACAGAGCAGTGGCTTGGCTGAACTCGCTGTGAACCTCGGCAGATTTATTTTCTCCGGAGCCTTTTGCCTGCTCAAAGGGGGCGAGATTTACATGCCTCTCCCTGGACCGCTGTGAAACACAGACAAGGGGAGACGATGATGGGAGCAGAAGAGGAAAAGATGGAGGCTTTTTTTTTTTCACAGGTTATGGAGGTGACGGGAGTGGGAGGCCAATTATTTGCTGTTTTAACAATCCGTCCGAAGGTTTCACGTGTCCGCGGCGGAGCCTTCCAGCTCGCCAGTTTGCCATCCTAATTAGAAACAGTTCCCTCCTTTAACCGGGGTGTTTCATTTAAAAGCCCGTCGTTCTTACGGACAGGGCTGGTGTGAGCTGACGGATCCCTGCTCTTACTGCCCAGCTCCCTGGCAGTCACCCACCCACTGCGGCAACACATGCCTGTGTTTTGTTCTTTTACCGTGAAGGTTATGTAAGTTTTGCACAATAACTGGTTCAAGTAACACAGAGTACAAGGGAACAATGAAGTGCGCCAGGAAACATAGTGGGAAGCTTTACAGTACAGCATTATGTTTTGATTTTAAAAAACAAAAAGGACGTTGAGTCAGAGGGATTTTTTTTTTTTTCACACTGTCCTCATTTACTCTTGAATTTTGCAAAGCAATAACAATGAGGTGACATTTCTTGTTAAATCTAGTCAGGTGTAACATCCAGTTAGATTTACAATAAAAATACAGCTGATTTTTAATTTTACCAGAGATCAACATGATTTAGCATTTGAAAGAAATAGTTTTAAAGCTCACCAACAGTGGGCTGCCACTTTTTCCAACTTCAAAAGATTAGTCATTTTCTCTTGAACAATCTACCAAACACTGCATTTTTTTTCTTTGCATAACCTTATTACATCATGTATTCATTTCTAAGTAAAGACCATTGGACGACATCTGAGTGAAGCCTGGGAAGTCAGTCAGAGATCAGATCTAACGTGTGAGACAAGTGAGGCCAAAAGCCAAAAAGCACTTGTGAAACTGCTATTAAAACATAATTTAGAGGAAGTAAAATCAAACTCTGCAACCACATAAAGTTTTCAGACAACATATTATTCTTTTTTTATTATTATTATTATTATTACTATTATTCTAAATGCTGCACAGCCCAGATTAACAAGGCCTTTTCTTATCAACTGTGCCTAAGCTTGTAGCAATTATATTCATTTCAATGACTGAAATTAAGAAATATGTAATAAATAAATAAAAACTGCAAAACACAGTGTCTGCACAAGACCATAGATTTGATTTCATGAAGTGAAGAAATCACTTCAAATATCTAAGCTTTGGTAGGTGGAGAGGTAAAAAAATAAATAAATAAAAAATGGGATCATATGGAGAAACTCAAAAGCTGTCCGTTGCTTGTAATTCAGCGCAGTCAGAAAGGACAACTTGGGACGTGTAATTCCTACTCCAGTCATGAATCTGACAGACAGCCTTAACTTACAACGTGCCACTTGGCTCTAAAAGCGATTTGCAGCTGATGCTAGAATGCTACATGTGCGATAGACAGATGGGGAGTTAAAACCCTGCTCTGCAGTCAGGCCGCAATCCAACAGTCGTGTCCATTCGACTGAAAAAAAAAAAGATGTAGGAGAAAAATAATCACAGGTGAAGCTAATTATCATCGCTAAAGATGTATCGTTTTGAGAGAGCGACCAATTGATTGTAGGGTCTTCAGACGCCTGAAGGTGAAAGATCACTGGAAAGAAAACTGGAAACCGCCGCAACAAAAGGATTTACTCACAACCAACCTCACTTTGGGTGAGCATTGTTCTCAGCTCATCTGTACGCGCCGAGGCATGAACTCGTTTTTCTTCAGGTTATTTAGAATTTTTCAAAATCTCGTGACAAAAAAAATTGTATCCAACCAAGAAATATGTCTTCTACCTCTCCTGCTGAAGGCAGACGTAATACTTTTTTTGTATTACCAACAAGCAGCCACACGTACCTTTGACATAGTCCTGCTGACAAACGGTCTGTTTTGAAAAGACGCAGTTTTGTGTTTAACCTCAAAAATCACCAGACTGTGATGTTAAGAGTCGTCACCCGCATTTGGCAGGTGCCTCCTGCTTTCATGGGACAAAAAGAAAAAGCTCTTTGTGCTCCAGGAAGGTGCGTTTTTTTAAATCGCACATCCACACTCAACATTGAAATCTTGCGTACTTTCAAGACTTTTAGGTTGTCTGGCTTCACATTATGACACGCATTTGCATAAATAAATACATTTTAAAGTTGTGGTGAAATTATTTGTATTTTTGTTTTTCATTAAAATAGTTCACTATTGGTGATATAGTTTCTCTTCCATTGTTCCAGTTTGAAACAGCTGCTCGTTTAGCATCCAAAAGCTGACCTCAGTCTAATTTAAAAAGGATTTCCGCTTTTTCTTCGGCCGTACATCATGCGCTGTTAACAGCAGAGGATAACGCTGCATGCGAGCTCACACTGCAGCCCACTAAGCAACGGAGGCCGGGGGGATTATTAAGCTGTGCTGTACCTCTCTCTCAACTCTCCGTGAACCGCCTGTGGAACCAGGGGTCAGTGACTCTAGGTTTCATATAATTTTTTTTCACCCCCCCACTCCCGCTCCTCTGCTTATTTGGCCGGGGTTGAGCTAAGGAGGAGGCGGGAAGGCCTGCGGACCCCTGATCCCAGAGCTCGCTCTGACAAGCAACACGGCATACGCACGTAGGAGCGAGGCCAACTGTGACACCGAGAGAGTGAGGAGGTGTGAGGGTGAAAGGGCGAGCGAGAGAACGGCATAAAGCCCAGGACCACAGATTTATGAACTGGGAAGATGTCTAAACATCAAGCTGGATCGGACTTGTTTTTGTGCTCAACGATTATACTTTAGATTTTTGCTTTATTTGTTATTTTGAGGAAGTGACAAAAGTACCTTTGATTCACGTTTGCTCATTATGCAGTTTTACTTCTCCAAATTACACGTCGAGAACCGCTCGGCGAATAACAAAACCTTTGGTGTGCAGGAGAAGCTGACGAGGATTTTAGTAAAGCCGTGATTATCAGGAAATGATATGAACTCGCAGGCGGGGAAGCTGGAGAGGATAACAGCGCCAGGCCCCCGAACCGAACACGGCTTCCACTCAGTCTGCTTGGTTTCGGTTTTGTGCACACGTGCATTGAAGTAAGGCTTTTGCTTTGAAACTTAGGAACTTTGTGGAAAAACGAAAAAAGCACAACTTAACAAACTGGATAGATAACTAATGGGCACAACAGTTGTCTTCAGCCACCACACTCTCTCTGGCTAGGTTTTTATTTCTCCAGTGTCTCGTGTTCATTTGTCCTGACGTTTCCGTCCTCTGGGATGACCGCATCGGTCACAACGATTATCCTCCGCTGCTTATCAATGATCAAAATGTCCGGTTGGTCGATCGTTAACCGTTTTGTGGTCTGGAAGTCCCACGGGATCGTCATTCTCTACCCGTCTGAGAGGCGATCCCCACTGTCACCCAGTGGTGTCCGGTTTGTGTTCTGCACAGATGTTTCTGTTTACGCCAGCCACTTGGTTATGGCATTCATGTTTTCCTTTTCTGCTGGTATCTTTCACTCCGCTGAGAGATGCTGGATGTTTTCTGGGGCCTCTTTGCACATTCCAAGATAATTCTGGCTGGAAATTGCTAAAAAAAAAGGCACTTCCTGTTTTCTTTTTTGGGAAGTTTGACATTTATTTTACTTACGACACCTTGTTTAATTTGTTCTGTAGCGATTTAAGCTGTACGTTTTAATATCTTTGCTTTTTAAAATTGAGAACAAAGGCTTTAAATGTGGATTTAGAAAATGTGTTTCGAAATTATTGTGAACATTTTCGCAGCTCAGAGTGAAAAGAAGGAAACTCTCTCAACCATAATCAGTGAGATACATGATTAAGGAGTGGACAATATGAAGACAGGGATAGAAATGTTTTAATTTAGTCTTCAAAAGACAAAAAGTACTTCGTTTGATTCGCTTAGAAGTTCACAATGAGCAGGTTTTAATCTCTTTCTATTATCTAGGAATATGTCTAGGAGGGTACATATTACTTTTTAAAAATAATATAAATAAGCTTTTGGCTGATGTTTTGGACGATAAATTAAGCGGTAAAAGCTTGAAAGATAAACAATAACACATAATAGTAGAAACAAAGTTGCTCAATGTTCATGTAGAAATTTAAGCCGAAGAACAAACAGTATAGGTTTGAATTTACTGGTGTTAGAAATCCAACTATAAGACGATCAGCAATTATTACGCCAGCTTTATTTCTGTAATGTCAGTAAAAATGTCTATTGATTATTAAACACAGCCAGCAGTAATAACCGTAAGCGGCGGTTTCTGTGTTCATATACCTGCTCTTCTTCAGCCGTCAACATTTCCACATTCAGCTGATGAAAGCCTGCAGAGATAAAACAAGATGAGCTATAAAGTCATCCGTTCAGCCTTCCTGTTATCTCCTGAAAAGCTAGCTCTGTCCTTTCCTGAGTAGAAACCCCAGACATGTCTCGACATGTTCGAGAAAATACAGTTTCCTTCCTCTGTCTGTATTTTTAAATCACCTCAGTGCCACTGACAATAGCTACCTTTGAGTCTTCTCCACTCGGTTCTCGAACAAAGAAAGTCTTTGGGTTTGTGTCAAGCTGAAAAAAATCATCCCGTTCTGGTCACCAGTTGTCTCACCGATTTGCTCAAATTCACACGGTTTACAAGGAAAAATTTTGGATGGTCTCGACATGGCCTTTCAGTGTTCAGAGTGAAAACTCCTTTTGTCTTTCGAAACAAAAAACGTGTCATTGTGCTTCTCCAGACTCTTAATAGTCACATGTATACATACGCGACGTGATCACATTTCAAGACAAACACAGTTGTATGTGTGTGTGTTTCTCCTTACAAGTTAATGCTGTAGCCATACTTACCTGGAACGCACACACCTTGCCGCAGAGAGAGAAAGAGAGAGAGAGAGAGAGAGAGAGAGAGAGAGAAAGAGAGAGAGAGAGAGAGAGAGAGAGACGTAGGAGCAGATCAAAGAAAAGGTGGTTAGAAAAAGAACATGAGGCGACACCGGGCTCCTCGAAAACACGGGGATCTCCTTACTGAACACAAAGAGGCAAACAGCTCCCATCCAGCGGAACAGGGGAGGGTGGGAAGGGGCTTCAGATCAAAACAACGCGCTACATGCGGATAGGTGAAGCGTAATCATTCATCAACGTAATTACAACCTGAGCCCACTTACTCTTTCATTCAGCCAACGGAGAAAAGAAAAGAGGGAGAGGAGAGAGGAGAGGTGTTAGCCGCATTCTGGGAAATAGGTCCTGTGTTTTGATTTTTATTTTATTTAAATAAAAGCAGATTTAGATTTATTTTCTTTTCTTTTTTTTTTTAAGAATGCTCCTTGTTCCTGTCATGACTGTAATGCTCTCTAAATTTCTCACCCCTTCCAATGCCTGAACAAATAGATCAGGATTTTTACATTGCCCATAAAAAGTATTTATCCTCATTAATTTTTTTACCTGTTTTGTTGCTTTTACACAACTAGCATTAGACCACCCCTATTGCTAATGTCAAATTAAAACCTGTTTTCCACAAAATGGTGACAATTAAATAAAAATGCCAAACATACAATGGCTGATTGCATAAATATTCACCCAGTTTAAAGTGACTGACCTAATTTAACAGAGGTCCGGCCAGTAGGCGCTCGCAGTGGAATGGAGATGACCTGACTGCAGTGAGTGTTTTTCAGGTGATTGTAGTATAAAGATACGCGGGTCTAGGATGTCCATTCACTGCTTAATCAGCATCTCTGTCTGTCATTACAGCATGAACAGTTCAAGCAAACTGGAGAAAATGTGATTTAAACGTATATGTCAGGGGATGGAAGCAAAAAGGTACTGAACATCTGCTGGAGTTCAGTTAAATCAATCGTCAATAAATGAAAGGAACTTGTTTTTATGGAGGTGGAGAGGGGGTTTGCACATTTTTCATTAGAAAGGCCAAATTTTGTTTATTTTGATTATGAAAATAGTCAAAATAATAATATTTTAACAATATTTATTATAATAATTATTATTATTACATATATAGTGTGTGTATATATATATATATATATATATATATATATTATATATTTATATATATAAAATAATTATTATATAATTATTATTTTAATAATAAAATAATCATTTGCTCATTTTGATTATGAAAAAGCAATAAAAAAAAAGGGTAAAACATCCAAAAAGGTGTTTTTAGTAGGCACTGTATCCTGGAAAGCAGACTTGCTGAGTTTGCTAATAAGCTTAAGCCAAGTTAGTCGGAAAAGAATAATCCAAACTTGTTTTATTATCAATAAACAAGATCAACAACTATCCAAATGTTTGGCTCTGTTACGCTCTTATTGGTCAAAGTGAAGTGTGACTTAGAAATGCATTAACGCACACACTTCCCAAAAGTGGTGTCATATGCAGTGTCTCTGTTTTGTTTTGTTTTTTTTTCCTTTTTCTTTTGTGGTGCACAGTGCCAGCTGACTAATATTTACTTCTTCTGTGTAGGTGTGACTCATGCTGGTGATGCCCAGAGTTTTACAGGAATAGAGTACGTTTGTTTAACGTGGTGTTGAGAGGCTGGAGGCACGAAATGTTTTGCAATCAAACACCCTGAGGTGGGATCGCCGGCGCGGTCCAAAGCGCTTCCCACATTTGGCGACTCGGTTGCTGCTGCAGCAGGGTGGAGTGTCAGTTTTCTGAAAACAGCCATTTTATTTCTCTCCAGATGTTCTTTTTTATGTTATGATTTTAAAAAATTTGCATCTTTTCCCTTTTTTTTTCCACCACCCCCTCCTCATTTTTTTTCTTTTCCTGTCATGTTCCTTTTAGCAAAGACTCTTGACGACCTTCCTAACAAGCCACACATGTCGAGTTTTGTTTTCTAATTGTGCTCTCACAAACTCACTGACATGTCGATTATTACGCCCTGGGAAGATTACCAACTGCCTTTCATCTTTCTCACCACAAACTGATGGCCTTCTGATTCTTTTGGAAAAAGGCTCTGAGATCCTGCACAGATTGATAGAATCAACAATTGCACCCTTATGGCCAGTTTTTCATGACAACATGTCAACAGGTCATTGCATACATCAGAATGACCCAATAAGAAAGGCCATACTTCACTAAGCTCTTTATCTTAAAACTGTATGCTGCTGTAATTGAGACAATATTGGTCTATTGTGCCCAAAAGGTGAGATAGCCTCAGTATGAGTGCGGAGAAGTAATAAGCTGATATGACTTTAGCAACTGAGAAGGCTCGTAATCCATTTAATTAATCCAAGATCAAAATAATCCATACTAATTTCTTAATCTCTATCTGGAAGATTAAAATTCTTTTTGTCATCAAACAAACTGCATACTTAACAACGAAAGAATGAAAGGTATATGTTACAAAACATATATTTATTCTCAGGGTTGCAATTTATGTTTTATCTTGTCACTGATGGAACCAACCATCAACCTATAGTATCGGGATTTCTGTGGTTGGTGTGTTTTTGAGTATGTGTGTGTGGCCTTGTATTTGCTGGAGTGCAAGGTCCATTTTTACAAGAAATACTTTGTGGCAAGGACCAACTTCTCCTCATGGCGTAGTCAGCAAGAAGAGGGGTTTCTTTTTGGGTCATGTTATGGTAATGAGTAGGGTCGGGGTTAAATGAATGGAAGTCAATGCAAAAGTCCCTGAGAAGATGGAAAGACTTACTGTGTGTGTGAGTCCTATGAAAACAGGATTTTTGCTGGTGGCGTGGCCATGCTGCTGCAGACTCCACACCTTTCCACAATCACTCCATCACCTGCTGGGGGTTTAAGGTTCTGTTGGACAACCTGTCTTCACCTGATACTCAACCTTTCCCAGTAGAGTCAAGCCAAGTGTACTTACCTTATTGATGTCCGATAGAGTTCATCGCCAGCTCTTACCCTGCTCCACGTTTACTTCTTGTGTTCTCTGTGCCTACAAAGGTCGAAGTTGTTCCGTTGGCTTCCTGTGCCAGTTCTGTATCCTACCAAGCGGCTCCTCCGCCATTCAGATATCCACACACTCCACAGTCGTCCGCTGAAGTTTTCCCTCAAACCTTCATCAGACTCCCCTCTCTCTCTCTCTCTCTCTGTTCAGTAGCAAACCAGATCCCATAGGCCATCTGCTCTCTTTCCAGTAAATCTGCATGAAGAATCCATGAATCCACGAACATAATTCTCATCATCCGCCACCAGGGTCATTCCTTTCCCTTGACAGAACTGTAAGTCAACATCACTTCCTGTTCACCAAGAGTTATTTTCACGCCAGCTTTGCTTCTAACTACTCCTTGTTCCTCACACGTTGCAAAAAACTTTAGAAATTTATGATATCTAACTTCTTCCAGGGTAATTCTGAAGTGAATATCGAACGTATCACTAACAAAATGTACATAATTATCAAAATGTCTCTCTAAAAAGAGTCTTACGCTAAGACTCTCATGCGTAAGTGAGGGGCGGGAGGAGAGAGGGAAAGAAAGGTTATTGAGGTCTTGGCTGAAATAAAAGCCTTAGATAAATTGACACCATACTTCTTGCCTGGTTCTTGTTGAGTCACTTCGCAATAAACCTCCATAAATAAGACATTTCTGCAAAACATCTGTCCAATCAAGCCTCAAAGTAAACAGTGTGAGTTTGGAATCTCGAAACCACAGCGACGCGGGGTTACAGGTCGACGAGATATTACAGAATCGGCGATAAAATGTTTATTTCAGTCAGTAGGGACTTTGGACATGAATCTGACTTTGGGCAAAGTCGCAAGACTTAGAAAACTTGAGAACATCTCTGACATGTCTGCAAAACGATCAACTTTCGGATCCTTTCCAACTCTACGTAGACGACCTTGAATTATAAGAACTAAGCATGAAATATAGTTGGAACTGAAGCCAACGCTTGAGTTATCTTATGATTCACTTAGTTCTGGTTCCAAGGAACTCTAAATGAAAACCATCAAGGGCAGTGCTCTGCGGGTTAGAAAGATTAATAGAAAATCTTTTTGTGTTGTTTGTTCTCTTATTTCCAGGCAGTGTGGTCAACATTGTTTTTGGCAAATCAGCAGGGACAAATATGTAAATTTATTTTTGTGCCTTGCAATTAAAAGTCTGAAATCACAGGTTTTTTTCACACAATAATTGTGTACCACTAAAGACTGTTGTAATTTTTTAAGATAAAATAAGCCAAGTAGCTATCCGCAAACAAAAACAAGGATTTCTTAATGATCCTTTCTGTTTAGCCTCTGGTAAATGTCTCTTTATTCCTTTGCATGCTGACTCATGTGAAGCTGTTAAAAGTGCGTGTCACTCGATCTGTTCCTGATTTCATGCTTTCTGAAACTAACCGAACCCCTCGCCTCGCTTTTCGACTGCTTCCAGTGTCTCCACCTCGATGTTTGCCTTGCTCTGGTCTCTGGTCTCTTTGTCCCGCAGGACTTCCTAAGCACCGCTCTGACAGTCCCTCTGGGGAATGAAACGGACTGCGGGGAGGAAGAGGAACCGTGGCCCAATGAAGTCTGACGACAACGACAACAACAACAATACCAGGAAAGTTCACCTGCAGCGCTCCGTTCTGCTGTGGCTTCAGCCGGAGCTGTTTCCAGTCATTCAGACGTGCTGCAAATGTTAATTTAGCAGGAAACACCCGTCTGTTATTCTGCTTCAGTTACACCTGAAACAAAACATACACTGACTGCACATCTCTTTTGCAGATGTCTGGATAGTTTTGTGGAGTTGTTGCACTTTCTTCTGTGTGGGTCACAGGCAGAAATATGTCGATAAAATGCAGCTTTTACTTTTATTATTATTATTATTATTATTATTATTATTATTATTTGACCTGCTCAGATGGGAAAAGTAGGCAGTGACGTAATATTCTGAAAAGGCCCACCGGGTCTGCAGAAGTCGGCGTGCAGAGGTTTTCTCCAGTGATTTAGTTCAGAAGCAGAGCACAAGTATCACCCAGTGGACATAAACGGGATTACACCCTGACTCAGGATCCTGAATCACTGCAGAGCGCCATCTTCAGCGACAGCCAACCTGTAATCTGAGTAACTGACACGATTTGCTTTGCGATATAGTTGGATTTCTCCACATTGTCGGTCAACCATCTCAGCATCAGGATTCTGTCTGTTCAACCTGAAGCCGCTTCAGAAATCAGACTTTAATCAACTTTTATTACAATTTTTGTCTTTCTAAATTTGCTGCCTCGTATCTTCTGATTTTAGTTATTAAGTCGTGTATTATGACTTTTTTAACTTAATTTTTATGTCATAATATGTTACACGGTAAAAAAAAAAAAAATAGAAAATTGTCATCACAAGTTCCTCTTCTGATCATAAGAAAATGTGAAATATTTTATATTAATCACATATCAAATTTGATTTCATCCCCACAGGTCTTTTTTTTCTTTCTTTTGTTTCTTTCTGCAGTAGTGTCCTTAAACTGCTGGCCTGCTGGACGGTTCCTTCTGTCTTTTCCTTCACAGAAACTTATCCGTTTCAGCCTTTAATTTGGCTAAAAAAGCACATTTTAGCCAAATTAAATATTGCTTCAAGCCCATATCAACACTTGTTACTCTGACGTGTGGACCCAGGACAAACCCCCTCATGTGTTTCTTTTATTTGATCTCTGCTTTTTCTTTCCACTCTTTTGTTATTTCTCAGAGTTTATGTGGAGGTCAGACCATCGCTTTCCATCTGCGTCTCTTACTGACCTGGATCTATTTTCTCCTGCCCTTCATACCTGTCAGGTCTGTGTGCTTTTCTGAACGGAAAGCAGCGCTCAATGCCCTGATTGTATTTGCTCCCGGTGAGGTCACGGCCCGTGATCCTCTCTCTTTTTTTCCACCCACAAACTGCTGCCTCTGCCACGGCCCATTTGGTTACATCCACAGGAGCACGTGTGCGCAGTCACTTCATAAAAAAAAAACGCAAATGTGCAATGTGTTCTCTGTGTAAATACAGACACTCGCAGTTGCTCTTAGACACAAGCATCCGAGCACGCGTGCGGAACTGTACTGCAGCCTCTTTCCTTCTGCTGACGGCACATCTGCGGCCCAGATGTGGAGCGCGAAGGGAGTCTGAGGTGCTATCTCGAGCCGGGATGTTTTGCATATCCCTCCCCGTCGGTACATGTGAGGCGTTCCTGTGGGCCGTCCGTCTGGCTGCATTTGTCTGTGTGTCGTGGGGATCTGTTTGCCTCAGCCCCCTCGTCGACCGGCTGCAGGGATTTGGGCACGTCGGTTTCCGTGCAAATACGGGCCAGATGTGGGATGCCGAATCAGGTGGAGAGAGGAAACTCCAGCCCTTGCTGGAGGAAGACACAGTGTGAGCTCTGTGCGACGGTCGGGACCTCATATACAATAAAATCGTCCGAGCTTAACATGTAATGGTGCAGAAAATGATGATTTTAACACCACCATCCAACGACGTAAACAGGAGCCAAACACCTGAACATAAAAAAAATGTTTTCACACATTTCAAAGCCAACCATTGTTTTAGGAATCTGTTACAGCAAAGCATGAATTGTGAAGGGGGGTTAGGGTTTAGTCAATTAAGAGCGTCTTAACGATTGATCTCATTTGAAAGCCATTTTAAGCTTGAACAATAATTTGTGTAGCTGCTGTATACATAGGATTATATATCCTATATATAAAATTAGACAAAACTCTTTGCTTTTTTCTAAGAAAAATCTTGATTTTGTAATAATCAAATTTCTAACATGACAGATGACATCCTTGACAATTACGTGCATTAAGTTACTCAAGCACAGGTCGTCTGACCTGGCCTACAGTAGGGTAGATGTTTTTGTATGTGTTAAAGATTGCATTTTATAATTTTGATACCGCTCTCTCACGATATTGTGTATCTGCATTTCATCTAAGGAAAACTACGCTCCAAAATCATGTTAAAACCCATTTGAAGCTGCAACATAAACCATCTGATCACCAGTTAAGCCAGAAAGTCACAATCATTTTTTTTTTTGACATTTCAAGAATTTCCAGCAGTTTGCACAAGTTTTGTATGTCATATGTGAAATGAATTGCTATGCAAATAACACAAAAGTGACACAACAGTAATTTTGCTTATCCCTGTGTTTCATGACGAAGATTCACTCACTTGGCATTCAGGATACTTGGTTTACTCCCAAACTTTATCAGCAGTGCCAAAAACTGGAGGCAGTTTCTCAGGGCTGCATTACAAAGGGAGCGGCACCTGCTTTTATTCATTTGCCCTCAAGAGGCAATTAGTCTCCTGCTTTCTGATTGTCTTGGTTTTACCATGACTGAACCACATTTTATTCCACCTGAGGATGAATGTAGCTGATTTTCTTCATTCTTAAACGGTTAATGGGTTGCAGATGGAGGAGGCCATTCATTCAAGAACCACAAGCAACTGAATCACTAACAGCCCATCTATCAATCACTAGGCAAACTAGACAATGCTCATATTCATACAGCACCAGCTAAACAAATGCCTTTTCTTTGGGGAAGTGGAAGGAAACCTGTGCTGTAACGAATGACGTAATTTTTAATCGTACATATACTTCCTTGGCCCATCACTATGAACATGAGCCCACGCATCCATTTCCATACCCGGACTTTTTCCTTAGGCAAGTTTTGCCATTGGCCAGCGTCTCCACAGCTGGCCTGGAGGAGATTCCAGTAAGTCTCTAGTCCAGCGTTTGTTGCCCTCACAACACCTGCTCAGGGGTCTCGGTCCTGAAGTGAGACGTCTCACCACGGAGTAGAGTCTGTGTATGTCGGCGCACGTGAGTGTAGAGTGTTGGAGCAAAGGGGCCACAGAGGATGCTTTAACGTACAATCACACACAACCGAAACAGTATGAGGTGCCATTGTGTCGTAATCGCTATAGCTGGCCCTGAATAACTGGTGTGTCCTCCATCCTTCACTCCAGTTGACTGAGTCCTGCAAAGACTGCAACAGCCAAAGACGGAGAGCAGGAATCCCCCTTTGATCAAAGTGTCCGTTATTCAATGGGATGTGGCGTTGCTGGGGCAGAGCGGGTGAGGGGGGCAGGCGTAGAGAGAGAGAGTACTCAATTGTCTCGTCCCTTTCTATACTCGCCCCCACCATCAGGCCAATATGGAGGTCGTGACCTTCCTGCCCCCTGTTCCTGCGCTCATAGAGAAACGCTTTCTGTCATGTGTGTGTTGCTACTGAACAGCCGCCTTTCAGAAACGTGTCCGTTCCAATTGTCACACACAACTATCTTTCCTGCTTCAGCTGGGATGTGCAGACCGAAACGTTTGCTGGAGGATGAGGGGGGAAGGGGGGTCTGCGAAGGAGGCGCTCTGGGAATAGATTAAAGACAAAAGCTGACAAGAACGGGGGCAAAGGACAAATTGACTGCGTCGCTCAAGAGTGCAGAGTGTGTTAGTGACTGCAGCATCTGTTAAATGGAGTGTCGTGGCAGTTTTATAAAAAAAAAAGAAAAAGAAAAAGAAACCACAAGCATTTTCTGGGAATGGCATGGGGGGGGAGCTGTTTGTTTCAGAATCTGGAGTTATTTATGCTTTGTTTTATCTGTGTGTACAGACAAACCATCAAAGACTCTTTAGTAGAACATTTGGCCATCAACAGCACTTTTGTGTTTGACAGCTGTAAAACATATTGAGTCTAGGAAACCGTCAGGTCTTCAAAGGGTGCATCAGCCTGCAGAAGACGCAGTGAATGTCAAGAACCGCTAACTATTTACCAAATACAGTTAAAAACGGATGTTTACATGCATTCTGTAATTAAACAACCTGTTCTTCCTCATTGTCTTCCTTACATTAGTTTTTCCTGTTTTATATTGGTTAGGATTACATTATAACATTATTTCAATTTACTAAATGTCAGAATAATGACAAAGAAAAATTTATTTTTTTTGTTAGTTTTCTTTAAAATGTTTTATTACTCTTTTAATTCTGGAGTTTATATAAGCTAAGATACGAGAACAAAGATCTCTTGTTCATATCAGCAAGTCCACCTTTCCTTAAATACATAAAATGATTATTTGAAAGCATCTTTTTTATTTTTTTAGGTTATTTTGTTGTGATGTCTGAAGTGTGAGTTTGACAAAAGAAAAAGAAAGTAGAAAAAGAAATCATGTGTAAGGCTGCACATGTTGGTGCTGTATGTTTTACATGCCTTATCTGCATAAGCAGTTAGAAAATCATCCTGCGCCATATGCAGCAAACGAGTCCCTACCATATTACCACTCCTCTGCAGAAACAAAAGGATGTTTAGAACAGATGTTTGGGGTCCTTAGAGTCCATCAAACACCTTACACCTGTTATCTTCTGAACTGCACAACAAATAGGAACCCCCGAGGCCACATTTACAGTATTTGCAGTATGAAGTGTTTGTATGTTCTTTTTTTTTATCTAATAATGATAAAATCAAAACTCTGTCTATGGAAAGTGAAACTTTCTGTGAATTATACTGAGTTAAATCAGTATCGACCCCCTGCACCATGAAGAGCATGACATGGGAATTTTGCATCTCTGGCGGCCTCTTGTGGTATAAAATTGATACTACTTTAGATTACTGCAGCTGTTGAGCCACCAGAGGCCAGTGTGCCGCCAAAATCGGAGCCTGCCTTGAAATTCCGCTGTCAAGGGAGAACAGCGACGAGCATCCTCATAACTCTGCTGTACATTCTTTCCTTTTCCTCTGACTTCCGTGTTTATTACATGTTTACACTTTTGTTCGCCCTTCTCCCTCACATTTTTTGATTGTAAGTCAGTTTTGGTTATTGTTGCTGCTCTGAAAGCGCTGAACTTTGCTAAACCAGACAGACAGGCAGTCATAAAGTTTTTGAGTTGTGGCTCAGAAAGCAGCTTGTGTCTCCCGTCTGACCTGCAGTGCTCTCAAGCATGAGTCTGCTAAATCTATCACCCCGGCCCCCTCTAAACGCTCACCCCTGTTTTTCCTCTCAGTTAAAACATTTCCCCCCCCCACTTTTCCTCCTATTTATTTCCCGTCTCTTGCTTTTCCTCCCTCGTCTCTGTTTATCTTCCCTGAATTTTCTCCTCACTTATATTCCATATTTTGTCCACAGTTAGCATGATTAGCATCGTTGTCTCTAACTGCTAACAGGATTCTCTGTCTGTATTTCCTCAACAATAATGAGGCTTACCTTTACTTCAATGAAGGCTGCAAACATTTTTAAGTACAGCAGGTGAGTGTCACTCTCTTCTCACATATCTGCAATTTGTTGAATTTATTTTAAATAGCTCACTGATACTATCCATCCATTTTCTTTACACCCTTGTCCCTCAGTCCAGTACACCCTGGACAGGTCCTGCAGGAGGAAACTGGAGTACCCAGAGAAAACCCATGCATGCACAGGGAGTAACTCCATGCAGAAAGACCAGGAATTGAACCCAGAACCTTCTTGCTGCAAGGCAACAGCTCTACCAACTGCACCACTGTGCAGCCCTCACTGACACTAGAACTAGCTAACTTTGATTATTCACCGAAGAGTGTTGTCATCGCCATGTAATGGCAGTCGACATCCCAGTCACCAGTAATGGCCAATCAAGTTGAAAATCTTCTGATTCCGGTCATATTTAGCTGCGCATCTGTATTTTTCTCAGCTTACTTAAGCTCCAACAAAGTGCCTTGTTTTGAGCAACCATTTTTTTTCTTCCAGACCAACTTTTCTCTCGCTTTGATAAATGAGATCGGCTTCCCTCTTTGTCCTTCCTGTCTCTATTAATTATTTTCCCAAAGCATCTTCCTCAGACAGCTGTAGTGCTTCCTGTTAATCAGACTCACCTGCTCCTCATGCCAGTAATCATTGCCTCAGTATTTAAGTTCCTTGTTGTCGTTTACTCATTGCTGCACTCATCATGTCGTCTCCTCATTGTTCCTGGGTTCCAATATCTTATCATGACTTCTGATGCCTCGCTGCCATCCGCTACATATGGCTTTCAATTATCTAGGTAACAGGAATATGAGAAAGTGGTTTCCATCTTTCTATCAATTTCTTTTTGAACAATTGTGACGTTTACGACGAAAATGCTGACTTGAAAACGTTCAGAACTCGATTGGCAGACATTCCTCTCCCCTTGAATGATCCCAACATTAACTCGGGTTTACGTTGTGCAGGTGTATTAAGTTCATTCACAAATGTGGAAAGCTAAGGGTAAAAAATGGGTTAAAAATGGCTAATCTTAGCAAAGACAGACTCTGTCCCTGCGTCAAACTAGGCCCTGCTCTCTTTCTGGCCACGGACTACAGGGCAGGACGGCAGCCAAACTCTCCTCGTACTAGTAAAAGCTTCGACCCACAAAGTTACATTTTATATTGCTGGGTTTTGCTGCATGTTATGCTCTCACAGGCTTCATTGTCTTTGAGCCTTTACAGCTCTCCATCTGCAGGGATTCTACGGTCATGTGATATTGCCTCATCCTCTGCCTGCAAAAAACGCCTTCCTTTTTTCTTCATCCCCACCCTCTTTGACAGCTGTTTTCGTCCAACTTTCTGAACAAATATCTAAGCTATCTGGCTAAGTTCTATCTTTCCCAACATCGTTGTTTGTCTCTTCACTTCATTTAGCTTTTTTTCCTGCATGCGCAGACGATGTTCGGTGTCAGAGGAGATCTTGTTTGTGTGTTTGGTGCTGGCTGTTTTGTCTATGAGAAGTCGCCATGCGCACAACAAGATCAACAATTAGGAATTTGCTTTTATACAGATGATGCTCAGGTCTATTCCTCTGTAAAACCTGGCAATCCTCAGGACTAAAGAAATGGACGGCACGCTGCTTCTTAAATTTAAACAAGAGCAAGAAAGCAATGTCTTGGAGACTCAGTCACACCTCTTTTACTTTGTTGAATTTGGTCAGTTCGCAACTATGAACTTAGAAACTTTTGGAGATTTTTGTGAAAAAAAAAAATCATAAAACAGCATAATTGCAAAATGAAAGGAAAGGTTAGATGTTTTTTCCCCAAATTAAATCTGTTTTCAGTCCCACCAGTTCAATTATTTGCAGCGCCATGTTTTATTGATTTTACAGCTGCAAATCCTTAACGGATTAATCTCTTCCAAGTTTTTTTTTTTTTTTTTTTTTTGTTGCAATATTGCTCAAGTGTTTGTCACATTTGAAAAGGAGCATCCGAACATTCATTTCTATGTTTTGTCACAGATACTCACTTGGGTGAAGATTAAAACTTTGACTGGGCCATTCGAGCACATAAATATGATGCAATCTAAACTATTTCATTGTATCTCTGGCTGTGTGTTTTGGGGTTGTTATCCTGATGGGAGGGCAATGTCAGAACCATTCTCTGGACCAAGCAACCTCCAATGGATTTTCTTGTAGGGTTACTCTGTGTTTAGCTCCATCCATCCGTCATCATACCAACTCTGACCAGTATTTTCTTAGCAATTTCTCCATTAGTTGCTGGTTTCATGTTTGTTTTTTTGTTTTGGGTTTACAATACAATCTTCCAATCCCAAACCAAAGTCGTAATAGTGTACTTCTCAAGATAAATATAGTTTTTTCTTATAACATATTCATTCCCTTTCTGCAGAACCGCCACTGTAACATGGTGAATATCATCTTATTATCTTGGGGCATGTGTTGTCCAGGGCTGTGGTCCCTGGTTGGTAATACTACATTAAATTTATCCCAAAAACTTGTCATAATAACTAATAAGTTCAATAGCTGTAAACCTCCTTCGAGTCTTAGCAAAGGCTGCTTTTTCTTTTCTACCCTTTGACAAATTTATAGCCGTGTTTTGGCTGAACAAGCCAGTCAGCTAATAAAAGATAGAAACGCCGATCTAAAAGTGAAAAATATATTTAATAAAAACTTCAACAAACACTTGTGGTTTCGGTGGAGTGTGGACTGGATCTGATCTGCGCCGCAGACGATACTGTAAACACTGTGGTCGGATCATATGACAAGAAGATGCTCTGCACCAACACACAATTTTCTGCTCCGGGTCTAATCTTTACAGAATTTTTATCTTGCGACAGACAGGACTTTATGCCTGCGAAAACATATACTTATTGTACAGAGAACAACAGGGCTTGATTATGTCCCGAGGCACCGAACCATGCATGCAGTCTCTTCGGTAGCTTTTTAAAATGAGTAGTATTTCGAACTAGCTAAACACTCATCACTTTGTGGACCTGTGATTTGAGGATCAGTGCCTAACCGCGCTCGCTCCGTCTGCCTCCGAAGCCACTGTCACCAGATCCGCTGCCCTACGACTCACTCATCAGCCGAATTTTCCAATAGCCCCTAAGTGGTGACGATGTTGACAGCAAATGAAATGCCAACCCAAACTTCTGCTTAAGAGGTACCTACTACACATGCCCAGTATTATGTCACAGTAGGCGAACTAAAACTAGGAGTTCATTTGCTTGGAAAATTACATCAGAACGAATGAATAATGAATCAAACTACGTAAGATCACTACTACCTTTTTTTTTTCAACAACGTGCCCAACGTTGTTACTGATTCATCTAATTGGTAGATCACACGATGTTGCAAACCCTATAACTTTTTCATATTTCATGATATTTTTGACCAAAGCATTTTAGTAGGAGTTTATGACATAAAAATCAGACATGGTTTTTAATGTCTTTTACAAATAAAAACCCAAAATAAACCATCTTTTGTTGCTGTTTCGGCTGAGTCGTTTGATGTATCTCTCTGACATCTTTCAATATCCAGAGACTGAATTTGTTGCCTATTCTTTACAGAATTAGCCAGGCTGGATGGATGGTGCCTGTGAGTATGATTCTCTGTTAGATTTTGGTTTAGACTTTGACTGGGCCACTCTACCGCATGAATATGATATTCAACAAGTTTTCTTCTAGGATCACCCTGCATTTAGATCTACTCTCAGTTCTTACTGGAAAACAAGTTTCACGGTGGGGATGGTGCGTTCAGGGTGTCGTGCAGTTTTAGTTTCGCGCCAACCGCAATTATTTACATGTAGGCTGAAAATTTACTTTTGTGTCTCATTTGTGGATATCTGAGCCTCATCCAGTTACGACGACACCCTGGACGACTTGGTTGCTTCTCTGTTTGCTACTTCCACCACACTATTTCTTATCTTTTGTGTCAAAAATCCAGGCAACAGCTTTTTTGAAACGTTGTGTTGGAGAAACATGACGCAAACTGAGAATAATGCTTTCCGTGTCCTTCCGGTGAACTTGACACTGTAGCACACACAACTTAATCCCTAGTTAACCCAAGCTAAGCCAGATTTTTCTTTTGGAGATGTCAAAACGTTCCAAAACATCAGTTTTCACAAACGTTATATACTGAACATGTGCACGTAGAAGCAACATACCAGTTCACGACACAGCAGGACACTGTGAATTCCACACTACTGATCCCAATATACACACACCATTCAGAACAGAACGATGTGCATCAAGCAACAGAGATTCTTCAAAGTCAGGGCAGGACTTAATGTTGAAAAAAACCCACACAATTAGAGCCATTTGACAGCTTTTTTTTTGACACAGCAGCATACATGGGAATATCTTAAACAGTTTTAATCAAAAAACTGCAATGAATCAAATCAATTAACAATTGGCACTTTTAATAAATTAGATGCATCATACTAAAGATGTACAGAGACAGAACAGATTACTGGAATTCAGTCTTGGATGAATTTGTCACACGAATTGTCAGTGCTGTTAAGGTGTTGTAATAGTTAGTAATTTTGCACCAATAAGAATCGCCCAGAATTAAACGTGGATATATTTCAAAATCTAAAGTGAAAATAAATAAATAAATCAATTTAAAAAAAAACATCAAAAACACACTGACAATGGAAAAGGAAATAGACTGGGGACTTAAATGGATAAAATTAGAACAAACTCTTAAGATTGACTTTCAGAAAGCAGAGTTGGGCCGGAAGGAAGGGGGGACTTGGTGTCTCAGCTTTCTCCTTTCACAGCTGTGTCCGAAAGAGAAATAACCCTGACCTGCAACGTTGGCCTTTGTCAGTGTAAGGCCTCTCTGACACCTCTGAGGCAGGCCACACACAGAGCGAGAGGAAGCTCAGCAGGCCCAAAAAGGAGGCGAAAAAGAAAGAGGCAAAGGGGAGAGGAGTTAACTGTCTTGTTATCACAGAGGGGGGAACAAAAATTAAATGGTGAATAGTTTTTTCCGCCATAAAAACTTATAATGTATGTCCAGCAACCCTCCCCCTCCCCGTTCTTCTGATTCCAATGTGTTATCCTTTGCATTTCTTATCCACAATCTTGTCTTCTCTTCAACAAAGTTGCTGCTGAAGTGAGCTGGGTTTATTTTCTTTTTTATATGGAGTTTCCATCAAGCTCCACTCCCTCCGTGGTTCCAGCGCGGCTGGCCAAGCGGCAGTAAAACGCTCAAAGGACATCAGAGATGGAAAGGAGACCTATTTGTCAATCTAACAAAATCTCCAGTGGCTGAGCGACCGGACAACATGCAAGCGAAAGGGAGCAACGCTCTGCTTAAGGCGTGCAGGGAAGCCAAGTGGCTCGACAGCTGCTGAGATATTTCTCACCGTGGTCAGCGTCCGGGCGGAATATTTTGGGCTTTTCTTTTTATGTACAGTCGCGCAGAAAGAAAACGCACCGGAGAAGGCTCACTGAAAATATAAGAAAGCTGTAGTTCTACAAAAATTCAAGGAACATTTTACGAGCGAGCCCAAAATGCAGCCTGGTGCCTTATTGCATCAAGTCTGCTGCGTGTGTTTGTGTATGTTCTGTCACTGAAAGAAACGGCCAACTCTTAAAACCATGTTTTTTTTTTCTTTTTCTTTAAAATGGAAAGTATGTTGTAGTTATCTGAGCGTGACAAGCTAACTCTGGTAAATCAGACGACTGGTGTTGCAATGCAACTACCAATGTCTGTTTCACTCACCCGATCTGGTTTATTAGATTCAAGTTATGATTATTATTCAGCAACCTGTGGATGTGGAAAACAGAAAAAAAAAAAACATAGGATAAGTTAGATAAAATTTTGGGTATCCATAAGATCATATAAATTGATTGCAGAAAAAAACTCTACTCTATTGACGGCTGCAAACTTACATTAAGACACATTTTTTAGCAACCCTGATGAAGATGCATGAAAAAAAAAAAAAAAAACCTTGGAAAACACGAGATGTTAACAAAATTCCAGCCAGATGTTTGGAAATAAAACCATCACAAATTAATGAAATTCCTAGTCAGGCTTTAGCTGGAGCTGTGTGCATTAATGTGTGTGAAACTACCTCTATACGGTTATGTATAGTGGAGGGTCTGTGATGCTGTGGGCCTGTTTCTCTTCTGCCCTCGGAACCTCATTGGTGCACATTGTGTCATGAACCCCTGGGATACAGCAGGCGACTTTAAGTATAAAAATCTAGTGGCCTCTGCCGGTAAAATGGAAAATTGTTGGGAATTTGAACAAAAATAACAACCTGAAGCATATGTCTAAATCTAAATCTTACCTAAAAGCCTTCCAGGTTTACTCTCCAGAACTAAATCTGGTAGAAAACCACTTTAATTCCCTACTGCACTGACACCAGTACACTCCAGATCCCTAAGAAAAGTCGTTCTGTGACCTGGCTGCAGCCCAGGTCATCACATACCTCTGGAGGCTAAATAGCTGCAAGAACACACACTAATCTGCAAACACCTGATGCAACCGGTCCTGCCATACTGGGAGGGGGTGAGGGGGGGAAGCAGTCGTGTAAACCCTGTAGGCCCTGACAGCAGTTGTTTTGACTGAGAGCACTGAGGCACTGACTTATTGTGCAACACAAGGCAGAGACTTCAGCCCGGGCAGCTATGAAGCTGAATTCCCTACTGGAACCTCCTTTCTGCTGGAAATGTTTCCCCCAGGAAGGTGCAGTTAATCATATCAGAAACTATAGAGCTTCACACACAGTGGAGTGTACATATCATCAGTTGCTCTGGAGAGAATCCCTCCCACTGAAGTCACTGGAATAGTTTCTTTTCTTTTTTTTTTTTGTAAGAGTTTTGAAGAGGCATTAAGAACCACATCAGTACAGACGGGGACAAAGAACTTTCCAGAAGCTAATTAAATGACTGTGCATGAAACAGATTCTCCCTGAAAGGCCACAGAGGCACCAAAACAAAACCGTCTGCCTAAGCTAGGCAATACGTTATATTAGTTTGAATAACTCCCAGTGTAACAGTTTTAACCTTTGAATAAAAGGGAATCAGAGTAAGCAATATGGTGCAGATTCTGGCAACTGGGCATCATTTTGTGTTTCTTGAAGCGGAAGTACACTCCCAAAACTAACTGTCTTAAAAAAAAATAGTTTATGTTATATAGCGACATTTTATTCACCTTTTTCATTCAGTTTTTAGTACATGAATTGCGTGTAAAAATGCCCTTTTAGGGTGATCTATTTAATTATAATGGAAAAATCTCAAATGCTCTAGAGAACGCTTAGCAGAAATTGTATTTATGCATTTAGTTGGTGCACACACAATTAACCTGAATTTACTATTTGATAAACTATATTAAGGTTAATTCATTACAAAATAAAACTGTATCAAGTGGTAAATCGTGTACTTAATCATTTCTTTAATACACATTTAAATCACTTAACAAATGTTAGTTTGAGATATATTTCTTTACTCACCAAAGATACATTTTCATAATATTAGAGGAGTAAAAGGAAAAGCTATTTTTGAGAGATCTGACTTAGTTCCTATCAAAAATAAACTTCTTTGATGAATACAAATAACTTTAAATCTGAAGTTTAGATTTTTGTTTTTGAGTGTTTTTTAGTTTCTAGTTTTCTGTAGATGTGTTCAATACTTATTTGCTTTGTCCTTCCAGTTCTACAATCAAACCTTCGTCTGTGGACTAATTTTACGTTTTGTTTATGGATTATTTGGGTTGCTGCCCACATCTGATGTTAATTTTATGACCCTATTAGAAATATTTAAACTTGAATTTTTTTTTTGGATCCTAAAAATGCATATTAAATATCCACGTGTACAAATATGTTTGAAAAGCATACAAAAATCTATGTTTGTAGATGTAAAAGTGAAAAATTCAAAGGGGAGCAGTGCTAACTAGGACGGACCTGAAAATCCTCATCTCTTAAACAGTTTTTGTTCTTTGTGTGTGACTCAAATCTCTGTCCACTTTAAATGAACACAGCTGCAAAAATCGCGTAGTGTTAACTTTTTCAGTTAGTGGGCCAGCAGGGTGTGTCGCACCATTACACAGTATGACTCCTCTCTGTATCTAACATTTTAAGGAATCCTTGAGAGGTTTCAGCAAAGCGGAAGCCACCAATGTGGGGACCAGAGCAGGCTGGGATCTCAAGTAAATAGTCTTAGCCCGCCCAAAAAGACTCCCCCCGCAACTCCTTTACTACCCAGATAATGATTCATTACAGTTGCGAAGTTCCACATGTGAGTTTAACAACATATTCCCAGTAAAGTCTGTCCTGCAAGCCTTTGCAACAAACAAACACAATCTGTAATTAGACTAGCTTGAAACTAAAGAAGTTGGAGCTTTTTGGTGTTCTTAGTTGGTGGTCTTGCAATTTTTTATCTTCAACCTGAGGCAATACTCACACTGCTCTTAGCGAAAAATATTTGTGCAGACTATTTCACATTCGTCTGGTGGAGAAGGAAAATTAAATCTCGTAAAGAAATCTAGTTTAAATACAAAACAAACAGAAACTGAAGGCTCAAGTGAATAGAAAGAACTACTTCTTCAGCTATTTCAACCTTTTCATTCTGCCCCATGGGGAGAAGTCCTACCCTGTGTGTTTGTGCTGTCCCCTTACAGAATGATGCCCAGGGAGGTGTGCCATATGACCCCTACCAAATAAACCACTGACCAGTGTTGGACTGCGCTGCTTATTAGCTGCTTTTCCATGAAAAATGTGAGCAAATTTTGGTCTATGTTCTACTAATGTTGAAAAAATACAATTTCGCCATTGTGGTGTTTCTATTAAATAAGAAAGAAAATTTAATTATCTGTGAATAGGCTTGTTCAAATTATGTAAAGAACTGACTATATACATAATTCATTCACGGCACTAGCGTGTTAATCAGCAGATGGAGTGACAGGTCCCTTATATTTGGGACCTACTATGTATGCAGCATTTTGGGGAAATTGTAATTGGCGATTAAGTTCGACCTACGCGCACAACGTTTTATGAACTATGCTGTGCTGTGAGAAAGAAAAAACAAACAAAACAAATCACAACAAAGACTACTTCCTGTCATCTTTTTCCTGGTTTTCGCCGGAAGTAACATCCGGTTGCTGATCACGTGACTCGTGAGATGAAAAAAAAGTGTTTCCGTTGCAGTTCTGCGAATAGGTATCTTTCGATACTATTTTTTCACGTTTTTTTTTTAAATGGCGTGTTTCCATTAAGCTAATTTATTTTTATTAATTTCAATTTACGCAACGCTGTGGTTAAAAGAAACGCAGCTACTCTGCAAGGTTAGTCAGTCATAAAAATCAATGTTCTAAGTTATTAAGTATTTTTCTTTTCTTTTCTTTTCAAAAAACTTTAGAGTAGTTACAGATAGTAGACCAGTATTTAAAAATCTAATCTTCACCTCAACAAACTCTTTAAAATCCAAGGCGGCCCTATGCAATATCCTGAGCAACTCCTGCGCACACAAGAGGGGGCCTGACTCTTGGAGAAATTTGATCCTGCTTTCGGCCCTTTAAAGGAAAATGGGATGAGTCTGTTGAATGGAGCTATGAGTGAGTTTCACCGGAGAGTTCAAAAGCAAGCGAAGGGCAGCGGCAGCAGTGGCGGCACTGACCGGCCGCAGAGCTCAAATGAAAACTCGAATAAATGAGATGAATGAGTGGAGAGGAGGGGAAGACGGCAGAGCGGAGGGCAGGTTATGAGCCGAACTGCGACGAATCGCCGAGGAAGAGACCCGAGAGAAGAGGAGACAGACAACAAAGTCACAAGGTAAAGCGGCCGCCGCGAGCGGTTCTGTTGTCAAAACTACAGCGCGTGAGCTCCCCGACTGTCACTATCCTCCCTCCTGTTAGCAGACAGCCGGAGGGATACTGTTAACTTCGCCTCGGGAGGCTCTTCTGGACAAACAAACAAACAAACAAAAATAACGCCAGCACAGCTGTGTATGAGATGTCTGGCTGAACTTTTTTCTTTCTTTTTTTTTTTTTCTTGCTGACCGACAGTTTATGGTTGCTGCTGCTGCAACCATATAATGGAGCTATAGCAGTGCGCACACCTGTTGCCGGTGGCCGTTTTCGTGGAGAATTTGATCACATTGTGCCTTTCGGAGTACCTATAAAGATAATTAAAGCTTCAGCTAGCTTGTGGAGTAAAATAGGGAGCAGAACTGGCATAAAATTGAGACTTTTTAGAACATTTGCAGACCGATTCAGAAGATATGTTATAAACAGTTTTAGGGTTTAAAGCTAAATCTAGACCTTCCGGTAGAATTAATCAAGCAAGCTTTACATTTAGTTTTCCACTTATAGAACTACATGTAATGGTCAGGTCATGTATTTGTCTGTTTTTTAAAGTAAGTCATTATTTAATCAACAAAAAAAATCTAGTTCCTATAAAGAAACACGCAGTCCATGTGACATCACACAAGGCGTCTTGGTGCATTGATTTGCGTTGGAAATTGTGACTTTGTGTGTTTGTAGGTAAAAGTTGGAAAGCCAGTTGGACTTTTTGGTTGTTTAGGTACTGAAAATACAAGGTGATCATATAAGCAACTAAAACTGTACTTCTCTCCATTCTGTTTATTCAGACCATTAAAAAAAGACATGTTTGCAAGTAGAGGTACACAGTGTTATGCATGTCATTGGTTTACTATGGTACTTTCCATCAGAACTTCTAAGAATTGGTTAATAATTGAAACTTTCACTATCCTATACGTGTGGGAGGCATGTCAGGGTTCTGACCGTCGGGGGCTCATTTCCGTGTTTCCTTTTATAAACCTGGGAAAACCAGACTTCCGAGTTTAAGAAGAACACACCAGAAACGTACTCGTCATCGTCTACTGTGTCTTTTTGTTGCCATTTGGTTAAATCAGCGTAAAGGTGCATCACCTCCACTTAGTGGGCTGGTTGGCTTAACGGGAGATTAAGCATGAATCATGTATACATGTTTTTGAGGCAGTAGATTTTCTGGATGAGATCATAATTCTTACATGTTGAAGAAGATGTGATGAAGGCCTGCAGGCAGAATTGACAGGGATTAGTCACTCCTACTTCAGACGAGACTAAAACACGTTCTACTGCTTCTAAACATTTCCCAGTTAGATGCATCTCACGTGATGTGTACTTAAAACCTGTACAATTCTAAATTTTAATTCTTAAATGAGTGAGTATTCAGCATTGGAATGATTAAAGTTGTTTTAATGACGCTCATTTCATTTTTTTTTTCGTGGTTTTCCTCTTCATTTGCATCCTTTCAGTAGATTCTCTGTATCCGCAGTGGAATGTTTCAAAAACCTCTATTGACTTGATTATTAACATTAATCATTTGCAGTCTTTTTTTTTTTTTACTCTTCAGGGCATTTAAAAAATACACATCCATACTCCATTAACCTATTGCTTTTTTATTATTATTTGTTTACATTTGTTACCCCATTTTTTTTTCCTGCAGAAAAATTAGTCCTGCCTCCATGCAGGGTTGGACAGAAAGCCACGACCTGAGCACAGAGGGGCAGGAGAGCTTGCAGAGGTAGATGTTTACACCTCAGAGCAGAGGAATGTCAGGACCCTGTGTTTAAGTCAGAGACTGATAATGAGTGTGGTCAGTTTTTTTTTGTTGAGGTCTGTCATTAACCTGAACTAGTCTGAGAGAGAGAGAGCTGCAGGTTTGCTCGCCTGGCAGTGGCTTGGAGGAGGGAAGAGAGGAGGGTGGGAAAGGCGCTGCAGGAGGAGAGGAAAGGAGTGCAAGGAGGGAAAAGAAAAGAGGTGATGCAGGGTGTGCTGTGAGGCAGGCTGACCTCTGGGACTGACATTTATTGTGCTCTTTGTTCAGTTTTACTTTCATTTTAATCTTTTTTCACTTGAAGCTGTTTTGCACATGTTGGGGTAGGGGGTTCAAAAGGTTGGGAAACAATGACTCGGGATTGGAACTATTTTTGTGCCGTACATGTGAGCGCGCACGTGCTACAGCTGTAAAATGCAACAAATTTAAACAAAAAATGTAAGACTAGCTCAGTCGACTGGTAAGAACCACAACGATGTTAGGACCGAGGGGCAACGTCTAAAGCCCTCGTACTCGGATCATTTGTCTGCGTCACCCATAACGTACACACACACACACACACACACACACACACGGGGATCTGCCACGCTGACACAAACCTGCAGCGACTGACCCAGATCTGCGCTCAACGCTCCGCCTTGACGGGAGTCATTCTCATTTTCCAAAAAAACTCCAGGAGGTGCCAATTCGGACCCCGACAGAAGAGAAGGCAGCGGCGGCGATTGAAAATGTCTGCTGGGAATGATATCACTGAACCACCTAATCACTTACATCACCGCAGCTGCATGCTCAGCAGTGTATGCCTCTGTCTGTGTGAGTGCCTATGCACACGTGTCTGTTTCCAATCTGTTTCTCTATGTCTCCTTGTGTGTGTGTGTGTGTGTGTGTGTGTGTATCTGTGCTCCAAAGAGAAGAGTTACGACTCTCTACTGCGTAGTGCGTGTGCTTGAAAATCTGATGATTCAAATAAAGAAAAATGGAAGAACTTGCTTACTACAGTTCGGACTTGTACGTGTGCCGCATTTCTCTTTCATCTGGCTGGTCATGCCAGAGAAAAAAACATCACAAACGATCCCATAGAAATGATTCTATAACCATCTGCGTCCTGGATGGATACGCTATCACTCTCGGAGGAATAACATGTCAGTGGAAAGCAGCAGACTGTTATAGCAGTCATTGAAAGCATCCTGTCGGGATTACTGTGGTGGCATTTCTAAATACTGGGCCCACTTTTCCCAGTGTTTGCTCTGGCTGGGACTGTCTGCAAGATCCTGCAAGCAGTTTAAAGCGGAGCAGCTCCCAAGGTCGTTGAGTTGGAGAGAGACTCAACAGTTCAAACCATCATCTTCTCTCTTTTTTTTTGGGGGGGGGAGGGCTCAAACATGAAGATATACAGAATCGAATGTTTTCGGTACAGACAAGTCATAATATCAAACTGACAACCTTTTGAGAGTTAACCTGGGGGGATACCGACACACAAATCTTTTTACATTATCCAAAATTATGTACGCTTGATTTAGGGTGCGTTCACACCACCCTCGTTTAGTCTGCTTTAACCGAACTGTAGTTCGTTTGTCTAGAAAATCTAGTTTCTTTGAGGAATCGAATTCTGATTCGAACCAAAAAAAAAGCAAACCCTGGTCTGCCTGAAATCCCTGGTCTCGGTTCGGTTGAGGTGAACTGTGGTGCGGCTCGAATGCATATGTGACCGCTCCGAAAGCAGGAAGCGGACCACAGCGCAGAGCATTCTGGATAAATACAACCAAAACAAACACGAGAGTTTAGTGCTAGCAAGAAAAATGACTTGTGGACTTTTGCCAAAAGCAAAAGATAAATACTACAATCCTAAAGTCTGAGGCTACGCCATCTGCGTTTGTGAAGAAACATGCGCTCATGTCTTCTTCAGATGTTTTTGTATAGTTTCTTTCGGTGGTTGTTGGTGCAGCGCCGCCACAGGTGGGAAGGGGAAACATTTTTTTTTATTTTATTTTTTTAAATGCTTTGGATAATTTTACATAGTGCAGTGTGAAAGCAAACCACACCAGCTGAAAATGTAACAAATGTTGCAATTTTGAACCTTGACCAAACCAAGTCTCCCGCACTATCCGGTATGAAAACAGCCTTAGAAATAAAAAAAAAAAGGTGAGGCGTGCATTTGAATGCAGCTCCTTTTACACCGATGCCCACGCATAAAATCCAGTTTTGCCCGTCTTCTTTCATATGACACACGCAGGTAATACCCCACATATGTGTATTTTAATCTCACTGTAAATCCAGCTTGTGCAGCCAAAGTCTGACCCCATTCTCTAGATTGTTGAAAGCTGGTAGAGACGGACATCCCAAAGACTGGTCGCTTTATTTGCAGTGAAACTTTGTTCTGCAAAGTGCTGACTCAGACGGGGCTGAATACACATGCACATCGACACTTTTCAGATGTTTGTCCAAAAAAGAAAAAAGAATTGTATGTCGTGAGAAAATATGAAATTCAAATGAAATACGTTTTTAAGTTTTTTTGCCTGCAGCGTGTCAACAATCTTCTGCTACTTCAGTGATTTTTTTGTTGTTTTTTTTTTGTGCTTTATAGCTTTACCCTTTGTTGAAGTAACAAAAGGATCTGCTTGAGAGAGAGAGCTAGCATGGCAGCGCAAATGGCTTGTTTACATTTGTTTCTGCTCTGACGCTGCTCTCCTCACGGTTTGACCAAAAAAAGGGTTTCTGGCTGGCTTTCCTCCCCCCTCCCTCCTTTCCACCTCTTCCACTCGACTTTGCTCAGAGTACAGACCTCTAAGTTTGTCCCGGAGAGAGGGAGAAATGCTGGTAGTTGGACCTTGACTTGTCCGGCCTGGGCACAGCGGTCGCCTGGTGAAACCTCCACAGGCATGACTTCTGTAATTTGCCCGCTGCGTCTGCATTTATGAGCACGCTAATTGTAGGGGAGCGACGTGGTGCACTTATAGCTGCTGGACTTTGAACGTCTGCTCTCTTACTGACGCAGTCTGGCTGTGTGTTGATTTCTTTTTTCTTTTTTTCTCTCAAGCTAGGACGTCCTCACTTATTTTTCTTCACATCTTTTTGACAGCTGCACCTTTCGACATCTTCACCCTACTTAAAGATCACACAGTAGGGCTTTTATTATTTTGCGAATGACGATGCAAACTGGTCAACAAGCCAAGTCAGGATTTGGTAAAAAAAAAAAAAATAACTTGAATGCACCGGTTTTTCTGCTTTTGGCTCCCTGCCCATTCATTGTCGCACATTCTTTCCTCTTTTCTCTGCAGAGGCAAGCTGACGGCTCCAGCCTCTAGCTGTGATGGGACTGTCATGCAGAAAGGCACTATTGTGCAGCGCAGGATCCTGTTTCGCTCCTTCCTTGTAATTAAGAAGGGATTGCATGGACTGGGAGTTGCGGGTGGGTGGCTGGGGAGGGGGCAGGGGGATTGGGTTAGTAGGTAATTGGGCTAAAAAGCAGAGCTCTGACCTGCTTTGTGGTGGGCAGGCAGGCCTGGGAACTCCAGCTCCCCTCACTCAGTGCCTCCCCGCTGAGGTTTTGTTCAGTGTGTGTGGGCATGTAGAGAAAAGATGGAGGAAAAGAAAGAGAGAGGGGATGCAGGCCGCGACAATCTGTTTCTGTGCAACCAGCATGTATGCGTGTGCATGTTTCATTTCAGCTACACGTGTCTCTGACACAGAGAGGTAGAGGAAGCTTTCATTTAAGTCGTTTCACTCCTGACTCATCATTAGGGGTTGCTTTTTGCTCACGCTTCCTCCGTGAATCATGGGAAATGTGGTCAGCAACAAGCTCCTTTAGATGTTTAATCTCTTTTTTTTTCATCATCTTGTGGTGTAAATGAAAACAGGAGCTGGACTGAACACAGAAATACCGTCTCGGAACTAGCTGTGCCTCGTGTTCAGAACTAAATTAGTGCTTTGCAGCTATTCTTCATGGGCTGGTCTAACAAAAGCTTTTTATTTATTTATTTATTTATTTATTTTTCTCTCCCCCCTTTTCATTCCAGCCCGAGTCCAAAGGCGGAGGCCTGAATCCTCGCCATGGCTGACGTGCTGGAGAGCAGCGGAGCCGGAGCCGTAGGAGCGGCCAGCGTGGACTGGCAGAAACGCTGCGTCGCTCTGGAGATGCAGCTGCTGAGGTTCCGCCTGCAGGCAGGGAAAATCCGAGAGCTGCTGGCAGAAAAGGTGAGACGGTGAGAAAAGGCGGCACACGCAATTGGATTGGTCTCTTCCAAAACACAACTCAGCAGGGCGCCATCATTTTTGGAATCTGGACAGAAATATGGGAATGTGGCCTTAGCTACTGATTCAATTCAGAGATGAAACGAAGAGACTTTATGACAAAAAAAAAAAATCTGAGATTTAACAGCCAACATCCAATCACTGATTTTGTATAATGGTTGATTCTGTTTGTTCTTTAGTAACTATAAATAACTTTGTTTCTCCTTTCTACACAAGTTAATAATGTATCTGAACAATAACATATTACAAGAAGATAAAACTATATTTTTCTCACATACAGGCTGGAGAGGTGCATCACTGAAAATCCAAAGCTACAAAATCCTCTAGATTAAGATCCAGATTAATCTGTGCAAAAACAACCAAAAAAAGATCAGATTTCATTTTCTCCTTAAGGCACATTAGAATAACTTTTGTAATTTTGTTTTATTCAAACTATCAACGTCCCATTGGATTTGCTGCGGCTATATCACTTTTCTGTTGTGAACCATAATTTTTATAAGGCAATGTGAAAGAGAGAACGTTTTCTGTGACGCCGCAGATAAACAGACGGCAAAGACGGAGAGATGTTTTAACATCTGAAATTAGCATTTAGCATGGTTAGCACAGTTACCACAGCTAGCGTGGTTGATTTTTACATGAGGTGTGGCCGATGTGGCCTCAAAGTTATCACAGTGTTTTTAAGAAAACCTTGGCATGATATAACCAATACTAGTAATATATATATATAATATATATAAATTTGTGTACTTTGCATGTGTGATGTGTGTTAATAATTTCCATCTTCCTCTATCAGAGTGAAGTTGTTAAATAATTACTGAAGTAGTTTAAACTTGCAAAGCATAAAATGAGCTAAATTTCCAAGGGAACCTTCAACACAGACAAATTGGAAACTAAAAAAAATATACATATTTTTTTAGTGTCCACCAGTTTTCCTCACGTTCAAAGAAATTCCCAGTACAGAATTTCTGCATAATGTGCGAATACTTTTCACGCATCTGCTTCTCATCGGCGGACTTTTGTTGTGGAAAAGCTCTGTTTATAGTCTGCGACGACTAGAGGGCGGTACGATGGTGTATTTACATATTTACGTGCATGAGGAAACAATTAGAGCACGTGGATGGGTTTGAACTCCAGGTGCTGATGACTGTTTATTTGTGTGCGTAAATACACGAGATTACCCATCGCTTTTGGTAAACACTTGGTCCAGTCATGGTGTGTCATCAAGAGTAGGTTAAACTTTCAGCTGAAAGGAATGTTGAAGCTCATGCGTTCTGGTAATTCCTCCCCCTCTTTAGCTGGTGGAAACAGCAGCCGACCAAATGCTTGTAAAATTTTGCCGACAAAACCGATTCTCTGACCTTTTTGGAAAGCAGTCATCGGGATATAAATTGGTGCCCGTTAAAAGACGCAAAGGATGAGTCGCGTCTCTCACTTTTCCACCGTTTTGACTTTGGGGAAGTATTTGTGTCGTCCAACTCAACGGCTTCAGATTGCCTTTGTCGTAGTGGTTCTCACCCTCTGTGTCCTCGCCGAACTCCATGGCAGAGCAGAGCGTCACATTTGGTCTGCCGGCAGGATGTTTAGAGTCCAAACACAACCGTGTGGTCGATAAGAGGAAGACGACTCCATGCTGTGTCCTTCCACCTCCCCTGTCAGATCTTATGCTGTACAAAAGCCCATTTGAAAAGTGAAAACGGTGGAGTACGAAACATCTCATCGCTGAAATATTCAGGGAGGAGTACACTCATGGTCCGAAAAGGGGTTTTCCCCTAACCTGGCAACCTCTGTCAGCTGATTAACATTGCAAATTGTTTCCCCCCACGATGGGGAAACGTGGAGAAGGTTACATCTTAGTTTTGTGCAGATGAAGTTGATTGGGAGCGGTTCACAGCAGAACTGTGGCGTGACCAGGATGGGGAATCATTTTACAATGAGTAATGAAAACGGATTACTAAAAAAAAATAAAAAAAGATGAAATACAACATTGATGAGTCCAAATGAACGTTTCCATAACAATTAAAAAACCAGTATTCCTAAAGAAAGAGGCTCCGGCAGTAAAATTCTGTCAGTGGCATTTATTGAAGTGTAATAAATGCTTACATTTATTAAGCATTTATTAATAAATGCTTATTTATTAATAATAAATAATAAAAAGCATTATTTTTATTATCCCTCCATGCTTTGACGTTTGTTTTCCCAGCCTGGACACTTTCTTATTTTGCTGAATTATAATTAAGAGCAATTTGACCTAAAACACCACCTTCTTCTTTACTCACGAAACACCACAGGCAAAAGTGTCAGGTTCTAATTTAGTGTTTTTGCAGCTCTCTGATTTAGATTTAAATGTTTGTTAAATGAAAATGACACTCTCTTGCTCGGCGTCAAGGCGCTCCGTTTTATACGTGGTCATTTCAGACGGTCACAAACGTACTGCTCTTCATGCCTTAGTTCTCTTCCTGATTATTCCACAGTTTTTTTTTTGTTGTCTTACATGATGATACCTAATTTTTAGGAATTTCTGTTGCTCCTTCCTGCAATAACTTACATGCGTAATGAAGCACAATCACATGGAAGGTTTACAGTGAAGGCCCGCATCGCTGTGTGTGTGGATTAGTGTGGAACGGGGGACTACTATGCTGTCATCTTATTGCTGTTTGGAAATACCGCTTCATGCTCCTCATCTCGCCGCTTGCCAAGTTAGGAGTGTTTTATGCATTGACCCACTTAGGAATGGAAAAACATGAGTGAAAAAGGAAAAAGTTGACGCAGTTTGCCTTTGACATAGGACTTATCTCCAGCAGCGGCCAGTGAGTCAGACGAAATAAGGAAGAGAGGAAGAAACCCCGTATAACTTGTGGATTTTAACAAGTCCTAATTAGAAAGGTCTGTACAGGAAAATAGTTTTTTTTGGGGGGGGGGATGAAAATACCAAAATGTGACAGTTTCTGAAGGCTTTTGATGTTCCAGTGACGGCATTTTAAAAGAATTCACTATCGCAAAAAAAAAAGAAAAAAACCCTACCTTTTGAGTTTTCTTCTCTCAATAACAACTTCACAAAGAAGAGGGTTGTCACAGTACATATGGTCGTATCTGCAGAGGAAGCAGATGGGTCAAAAATGATGCACGGTATTCTATGGTTGTTTAACCACTGAGAGAAACTAATTTACAAGCAAACACTTGCAGAGAGTAAGCAACCAAAGAGAGCAGTGGACATTATGGAAGCAGCTGCTGTTTACTGTACGAGATGTTCTGCTCTAATATTTCTGCTACAAATCAACAAAGGCATAGCCGGAAACGATTTGAAAAACTTTCTCCGAAGTCTCGTCTCAGATGCAGCACAGCAGTAGCGAGCCTAACCTGCGCCAGCTGACCATTTCTAATTCAATTTAGGACAAGTTACATTAATCACTTAGCCTCACATGGTTTGATCTTCACAGTGCTGCTTGACAATTAGTGTCGGTCAGGAATGGATTGTGCTGAAAAGTCACAAGGTTTACTGCAGTGTGTAAGAACTCTCATTTATCTTGTCCTTTTTTATACACTTGTTAAAAAAAAACTAAACTGTTGTCTTTGTAGGCGTTTCGTAGGATGTCTAAATGTTTTAGGAAGTGGTCGGATCCCTTAGATGCGCGTATGACTCTGGATTCATTCCTAACCGAAAGCTTAAACAGCTGTGGCATCTTTGTATATTTATATCTTCTAACTTGGAAAAACCTTCAAAGGAATTGTGAACCATCACCATTTTTACACGAGCAGTGATAGCTCTTATATTTAGATCGTAAAATTCAAATTAATAATAATAAAACAAAAAATACATGAATCTGTGGTCAAAATACCTTCTAATATAAATGAAAGAAATTCAATTCCTGGTCTCAGGCCATTTACAAGCCTTCTCTCTCTGCTATATTTACAGTATAATAAAGTTTCAAAGTTTGCCAAAAATGTTATCCCCACTTATGAACGAGCTTGTTTGCGCACAACAGTGACCACCGTTTACAACCCTCTTGCGTCGTGCAACATAAAGACCATGTGTAACTGTCCCATATGTTGGTTTGGTTACATATGTCCTCTGTCATGTTGCTCTCTGGTTTCGTCACGTGTGGCTGAATTACCACAGAATTAGACAATGTCGTATCACACAAGTGGAGACGGAAAAGGCCGGTGTAACGAGGTCGTATGTGGAGATTAGTTACGCCCCAAGGCAAAAAATAAACGCATGCATTTTACTAATTTTGAGAGATAAAGTACATTTTAGGGTAGTTAATTAACTGTAATGTGTCTTCAAGATGTTTGAATTGCCGTAGCTTACATGTAATTGCTCTCATTGGTTAGCCCAGCATCCGTTATCCAGCGTCTAGCAGGATGTTGCCTCCATTTTTATTTCTTGTTCTTTTCTGATATGAAGTTCTTCCATCTTCCTTCCAACGTTGGAACCTTAGAGGGGCCTTAAATTCACCTCTTGTATTTGCTTTTTCTGAAGGTCTTTAGCTTTCAAATGCGAGATGATTTCAGTTTGCTTCTCTCTGTCGACGAAGCCTTTCGCCCCTGCTGACCTTAGCCAGAGGAGTCATTCTCGGTCTTCACCCCCGATCCTCCGGCTGTTTGTCGGACTTTAATCTGGCTGAAGAGAAGTGTTTACATGCTGGCCTTTATGGAGGCAATGAGGAGTAAACAGGATGGATGGAGAAAACACAGCGTCTAGGGGGAATTCACACGTTTCTCTCAACCAGAAAGAATCCACTAACGTGTTTGTTCTCCTTTAAACTGGGTCATTGAACTCACGAGAAAAAAGAAAAAGGCCGTCCAGGCTTTCTAGGGAGTGTGCGACGAGGTGCTTGCAGATGTGTGAACTGTCGTGATGACGGCGCGTGCGCAGCCACACTGCTGTTATCTACATTTATAGTGGGAGAGATATTGTTCTCCACATAAAAACTGGCGATGAGGAGGGTTTTTATCTCAAGCTTGCATTGTTAGGCGTTCTTGAGCGAATGCTGAGACTCGTGTCTGGTTTTAATGCAGTGCTGCCCGAGGTCCCAAAGATGAGTCAGTGGGTTTCTGGCCTGTTGCCATTTCAACTAATTAGCTAAGTTGCTAGATGTTCCACCAGGTGTTTCTTAGATTGCAGAACGTTTCCAGCCATTAGTCTGTCTTTTTGTCAACATTATAGCCTGCATCCATTTTTTAAACATGAAGTCAGCTTATGTTCTTATGCTAGTTTCTGTTTTGGTGTTGTAAGTCATTTTCTTATTGAAGAAGCTACACTTGGCGTTTCACCGCGCTTAGTACCGACTTCTTCCCTCCGACAGAAACAGTTGATGTGTTGAAATATGTTTTAACATTTTTCTCTGCATTACAGATGCAGGAGCTGGAGCACAGGGTGTCAGAAGCCGATCAGAGGGCTGAGAAAGCTGAAAAACAGGTAATGGCTAAAATGTGATTTATTTTGATCATAGAAATCAAATGAATATGAATATTATGTATTTATGACACGACACTGTCCATAAACACGACGTAACGCCTGTTATGAACATGAAGGAGTCTTTATGAATGCTTATGACTGTTGTCATGAAGTGTCATTTGGTAAGTAATGACACTTTTAATGCAAGTCTTAATGGAATTTTGCATTAAAAGTGTCATTGTTTACTGAATAATGCAAAGTTTACACTGTAATGGACTTTTCATGCAACTTTTTTTGGCACCTTTGCATTAAAAGTGGCATTATTTACTGAATGAAACTCCAGGACAACAGTTGTAATTATTTATGAAGAGTCATAATTGATAAACAGGTGTTATGTCACAATTATGACATTCATTCATGTCAGTCTTATGCACACGCCGTCAAATAATGTGTTACCACATTACCTGATTACAAAGCAGCAACCATTTTAGGTGTTTAAAATTACAAAAAAAAAAATAATTCAACATTGTCAGTTTGTTTCAGCGCATCAATGTAATCTATGAAGTAGTTTAGATTTGTTGAGAACAAAGTAAAAAACCAGTTGAGAAAATATGTTTGTTTTTTCTTTTGCCTCTTCCTCATTTCAAATTCTATAATGGTTCATACAGTTTTCACAAGTTTATGCATTAAGAACCTACCTTAATACACGTGACTTTTTTTATAGGTCTGTCATCTGATAAAACACAGCCAAACAGAGGGATGTTTTTTTTTTTTTTTTATTGGAAACAAAGAGAGTCACAAAGCTAATACTGACAGTTGCTAACTAAGTAGATTCCTCTGGAAAAGAGACACGGTTAAAAACGCATTCGGGAATTTTTTTTTTTTTTGGAGCACACAAAGGTCAAGACACTTCTGAACACAGAAGTGATTTGACTTAGAAAGAAATGTTATATCAGCAACAACTGTGTCAGTGGCATTGTCCAGGAAAAAAAAAGACACAAACAAACCCAAACACACTGAACCAGCCATGTTTTATTTGGGAAAGAAAAGCAAAGAGTACGTCCACTTGTGGCAACAGTAGCTCCTTCAGTGTCTTTATGCAGGAAAGAGACGCAGCTAAACACAGAAGGGCAGAGCTGGGAGTATGTTAAAACAAATCAAAGAGAGTACCCATATACTGCTGAAATTCACAGAATGAATCCAGTGTAAAACTTGAGGGCTACCTCACATTTCAACCTAATTATGAACTATCCTAGCTTGCCTTACCACAAATAATAAAGCGTTTGTCATTCTTTTTTTCTTTTTACGCTTCCTCTGCTCTCATGCTGTCGGCTTTAATCGTGAATTTTCCATCATTTCTGCCTGCTCCAGGTGTTTTCTGTAGGTAGTAATTTAAGGACACCGTGTCTTTTCAACCCCAAAAACTACCTCAGGGCTTTAAAAGGTTTTTCTGAGCATAGCTGGCAAATGGCATGCTCGTTTTTTTTTTTTTTAATCATTGCCTCGTCAGCAGTCGGCGAAAACTGAAGAGGATCGCATTGATTTGAGCTGACATTGTTTAAATGCACATTCAATTTTGCATTTCAGATCCAGGTCATGGAAGAGAAGCTGAAGTCTGCAAACGTGCAAACCGGCGACTCGGAGAACTCGCTTTACAAAAAGTATCAGGACCTGACCAATCAGCTCCAGGAGAAGGATGCTGTAATCAAGAGATTAGAGGTCCAGCTGGAACAACAGGTACGGGGCCGAAGCTTCAGATAAAGACGGGAAACGTCTATTTATGTGCCTGAAGTGTAAGTCGAAGCCCGCAAATCCTATTTTCTGCGTTACAGATGTTAGTCAGAGCCCAGGAGGCAAAAATTATCGAAGAGAAGGCTGCCAAGATTAAAGACTGGGTCACGTTTAAGCTCAGAGAGGTAAGATCGGGCATGTTCAGATGAATCCACTAAACAAACAGAGACGGCTGGTTAAGTACACAGTAGCCGGCGAACACGGATAGAACCGAGTACTTTGCCTTACCTTTTATGGTGCAAACCCTGCTTACTTGTGCTCTTCTGCAGATGGAGCTGGAGAACCAGCAGCTGAAACTCGCAAACATGAAGCAGACGGAGCAGATTGTGCTGCTGCAGGACAAGCTACAGTGTGAGTTCTCACAAAACGAGCTGGAATGCTCTGTCGCGTGAAAATTAAGTTTCTCTTCATTCTCCAATTAGCGTCACTGTGTCTATTGGAGAAGACATCTTGGATCGCAGTTAAGAATCACATGTTTTGTGTGCCAATTTTAAACTTGCACCAGGAAAATGGGTCAGGAAATGTGTAAATTTTTATTATAGAATCACGGAAGCGCTGCTGCAGAATTCACCCCGGCTTTGTCTTGCTAAAAAAAAAAAAAAAAGTGTAGAAGCATGCCCGAATAAGACATCATGAATCAGCCTACTGGATAAACTTTACTTTGATAACAAGTTAAATCTTCCTCCTGTTATTCATCATGAGTGATGCTCGCACATCGTCTTTTTTTTTGCTGATTCTTCAGTTCTAAAATATCTGAAATGGTTTGCACTCCCCTTCTTGTCATCTCATATAAAGATTGTTACTTCTCAGCCTCCCTACGGGCACAAATTTGGGTCAAAAATGTTCCACATTCAAAAAAAAATAAAAATAAAAAAAGCTTTGTAACCATTATAATAAAATGAAATATGTATGTTATTTGAAACATTTTAGCACTTTCTTATCAGCTTGTGCAGAAATAAAACAGAAGTCCGCCTCTGATCCGCTTGAGTTGCAAGTGCAAATTTCTGGCACAGTCGTTGCGCCTCAAACTGATTACGGCTATTTTGTTGCATTTTAAAGTCCTCAGGAATAAAGGGTTCTATTCTGGGTTTTGGTGTCCTTGCTCACTTTCCTGGCTGCATGTTGTACATTTCTGTTGAGTAAATTCAAGATGGGAATCTTATCTGGTCGGTCTCTGGTCTCTGGACTCTGAATGCGGCATAGCAATCTCTGGTTTTGATTGGGTGGGTTGACTGGTCACTGTCCAGTCAGTTTGAGGCGTACACGTTGAGTCGGCGTTTAGACTGCATCGCCTTCGACAAGCTTGTTTGTGCTTTTCATCTGTAATCAGGCTGCACAAAACTGCACCACCAACAGGAATATGTCGTAGAGACGTCCAAACCTTTCATTCACATATACTTGATTCCACTACACCATATGTTTTTGGGACAAATTTTTATTTAAATACTGTATATATATTTAAAAAAAGAAATATATATATATATATACACATCACCTACAACACAAAGTATTTCTCTTATTCAATGGAATAATCTGCGTCATCCCCTCAGAGGGCTTCTTTCCGGTGAGCATCTCCTGTTGTGGCGTTCAAACCATCCAGACGATAACGGCTCATACCTGACCCAACACCGTGGTGCACTACTGGAGCCGCTTCTAAGCCTCTACTTGAACACTTGGTGTTTACACCGCTGCAAAACATGCTTCTTATGATGAGTGGCTGTGTGGACGGTCTGCTGAACTGTGCAATCTCCACCGCTTAGCAAGCCTGTAGTTAGAGACAGCAGAGCAGCAATCTCTTCATCTCTGCACCACGGCCGTCCCTTAATCCTCCTCTTGTCTGTGTTTACGCTGACGGGACGTCCATTATGCTCTTAGACTGATGTTGACTGGTGGTCTTAGCCGGAGTGGGGTGTCGGAGTCGCTTGAATACCCTCTGCTTTTTGTTTGTTTTGCAGCTCTCCTGGAGAAGCCTGTGTCCTCTGGATCCCCTGCCACCTCCCCCGTGTTGGATGCCCACCTGGTGCCCAGCAGCCCTCTGTTTCCTCCCAGCTGCCCTGGCACGCCGCCCGCCCAGGATGACAGCTGGAGACAGACTGGTCTGCGTGGGGCAGCCTCTAACATCAAGAGCCTGCCAACAGGTGGACTGCCTTTAATTTGGATTATTTTCTAACATTCTACCATATTATACCCACAAACATCAATTGATTCCATTGGGGCTTTCATGATAGACTAAAACAAGTCGCTGTTCAAGTGTCTGCTTAAGGAAGTCAGCAGTGAACATGCAGCACCATGAAGACCAAACACTGAATACTGATCCAAACCACACTTCTATTTTTTTGTTGTTGTTGTTGAAATATTAGAAAAACTGTTGGTTTTCTTCCGCTCCCCAACAGCACACTGCTTTTAGTGCTGAAACGATTAATCAGATTAATCGTGCTGAATCAGTAACTTTAATAATCATCGGTTAACCCTTAACTGGAGTATACAGACAAAAAAAAAGCCATTTGCTGACGAAACAAAACAACACAGAGCAGTAATTATGTCAAACTTGTACAAAGAATACTCATTTTGCACTGAAGATGAAACAAAAAAAAACTTAGTCTGTAAATATATTAACTTGGTTCGAATTCAGTAAGGAAAATCTCATTTTAAGCACCTGATATCAGTTAATCCAAAAATAATCGGCAACAGATCAGCCCTACACTGTGTCGATGTCAAACTGATTAGAAAGGCCTGAGTTTTTCACATGTTGGTGTTAGAAGTATTTTTTTTAGCTTCAGGTTCATCCTTTGCTCCAACGATCAGGTGTTCGCTAAAGGAATGCTGTTATTACATTTTAGGCAATTAAATGTTTATGTTTTTATTTTTAAAAAAGAATTTAAATATTTATATAGATGTGTGTGTGTGTAAAAAGATTTAAAAAAAAGCCGAAGTAGTTAAATGAAAAATGGGGCAATTTTTTCTTTTTTTATTTGCTTGAATGTCAGAATAATCAATAGAATAATCAGTTGCTAAAATAATTGTTAGTTACAGCCCTAAACACTTTATGTTGGTTTGTCACATAAATTCCTACTAAGTACACTGAAGTTTAAGCTGTATTATTAATGGTAATTTCCAAGATATTTGCAATCTGCCTTTTTTATGTGTATTTTCTTTGCACTTTTAAATTTTCTGCTTTACGTTTTAGCCAATAACTGCCCGTTTTGTCTGCTGCAGATGTGAAAAGGACTCCAGAGTTGGTCAGCAAAGGACTCTGTCTCGGAGACCTGACGGCCTACGACGGTCAGAGCTGGATCAGGGACGGTCTCGTCACCGGACCAGAGCTCCCAGTGGGCCCCGAGAGCAAACCGGGGGGCCCCGACAGGGACAACTCCTCCGATGAGCTCAGCAGCAAGTTCCGCTCCCAGTGCCTCCACTCGTCCTCGTCCTCTTCATCTTCGTCCTCTGCGTACGAGATGGCGCACAGACCGAGCTCTCCCGGGTTGACCATGACCGTAGCCCCCAAAAGCCCCCTCTTTTCCCGATCGCCCTCCACCAACAATCCCTTCCCCATCTGTCCCCAGCTCCCCGGTCATCAGTCAGGCACCAGCATGACGCTCCCCAAAGTACGAACTCCGCTCACCCCCAGGGACAGCATCCAGCTGGTGAAGAAGCACTACAGCCAGCCGCAGCCCAGCCTGGACCGACTGCACCACCTCAACGTCAACATAGACATTGTGACGCCGTCCTCCGCCTCGTCCACCCTGAAGAGCAGCGGCACCGCCGCTTCGCCGTTCTCTCAGCTCGTGGAAGAAACCGACATCGACGACGGGCTCCTGGATGGCATGGACGAAGCGATGGAGGGCACGGAGCCGGAGGAGCCGTGTCAGGATGGCGTCTCTTTCGTGGGACTAGCAGAGGAGCTGGAGCAGCTGGATCCGGAGGCAGTCAAGCCGCCGACTCCTCCTCTGCATCGCTTCCCCTCATGGGTACGAAACAACCTGCAGCTGTTTCAGTTGTTGAGTTGGGAGGTTAGAGAAGGTTATGAATTAGAGTTGGACTCAAAATGTTAAGGCTGAAAATTATTCCCATTTTGTTCTCCTGGATCATAATCAGGTTGTGTCTTAGCGTATTTTCACACTTGATAGTTGCAGTTGGAAATAAAACGTGAATGGCAAGCGGGCCGGAGACCGCTCCACAACAAGGAAGTGCAGTGCAGGGTATTCTGGGTAAATACAACTAAAACAAACACTAGAGGGAGAAATGGTTCGATATCCTTTACCAAACACAAATGAGAAATCCTGCAACGAATAAAATCTGACGCCATTTTTTTTTTCATGAAGAAAGAAGCGGCACCTTTTTCTTCTTCTGAGGTTTTTGTGTCATTTCCTTCAGTATTTCTTGGTGCAGCGCCCCCCTCAGGCAACAGGAGGGGAACAGGTTGCTCAAGTGGTTTGGATCATTTGACACATTGCCGTGTGAAAGTGAACTGCACCGGCTGAAAAAGTAACAAATGTATATTGCGATATTGATTCCCAATTGAATTGATTCTGTCAGGTGTGAAAGCACCCTGAGCTTTAAAATTGAAATCAAGTATATTGCTGGGCCAGATAAAAAAAAATTTTCCCACTCAATCATAAAACTGTCTTCAATTGGATAAAAACACAGCCAATAATCCTCATAAAAGCTACTCCTTTAAAGGTTTGTAAAGAGTGGTAACAGCGAAGCTTGAGTATTTGTGTTTGTGTTGTTCCCTACAGGAGAGTCGGATCTATGCTGTGGCAAAGTCGGGAATGAGAGTCTCGGAGGCCGGGGCTTTGGCCAGGGGTCTTGGACGAGGTGAGAGAGACGCCGTCTCATTCATCACTCGTTCTATAACAGCAATCAAACCCCATAGTTCCTGTCCGTTTTGAGCCGCGGCGGGTCTCCCTGTGGGAAGTGAGTCAACGCTGTGAAGAAACTTGTCATTTAACTGACGCTTACGCTGCTGAGACGGGGAAAGTGGCTTATTGGGGCATCCATCATTGCTGCTTTTGATGTCACTTCCTCTGGCCTGAGGCTGCACACACCTGTGCAGGTGTCTGTTTCACCTCAACAAGGCTTTCCAAACCTTCACATCCCCTATGATTTTATTTTTTTTCCCCTCCAACAGCCTTTAACTAAAAAAGAAAGGCTGGGGAAGAGAAGAGGATGGGAAGGCTGCTCTTTAATCAGCAGCAGTAAAACGTCACGGTCTGGTTGTAATGACGGCCGTGACTTCAGTCCTGATGTCTCTGTTATTGTCGAGATGCAAACACTGAGGTTTGAAATGCTGGCTCGACGGGCATATATTATCAGTTTTACGATTTTTTTTTTCTTTCTTTTTTTCATTTGTGTCCAGACTTGTAGCTCTTGATAGATATTTTTTATTTACACGTTTGAAGTCAAAAGACTTTTTTTTTTAAAGTGTAGTAAAAAGAAATCTATCCATTTCTCAATGGCCATTCAAGAAGGACACATCTCCAGATTAAAGGCGAGTTCATCTCATCAGGTGACAATTTCAATGGCAATTTGTGCAAGAAATCGGAAGAAAAAGTGTCACAAATAGCCTGACGTATTGCACCAATGGTGCTTTCAAAGACCGACTCAAAGCTGAAGTTGCAACTCCCACCCTTTTGTGTCCTTTTTTTGACATTACCATACATGACGGATGTTCTTAAATGTCATACCTGATTCAGCCACTAGATGGCAACTAAATGAACTGAAACAGTGGAACAGTAACAGAACGGTTAGTTTTCACGCTATGCTACACTTGCTGTGGTTGGGAATGAGGCCCGAATACTAATATACAACCTGTCATTCATTTGGCTCAGGCACTGAGAGAAAACAAAAACAAATGCAGCTGCAGCCAGTTAGTGCGGGTAAACGGATAAACGCTTTTGCTTCTTTGTTGCGTCTCAAGAATCCCAGATGCAACCATCCATTTGTCTGCTCGTTATGGGAAGTGTCCGTCTGACACTCTGCAGCTCGTTTTGCGGGATCCCAAGGCAATCCTAAAGGAATGACATAATCCCTGAATCTCCTCATTTGACTTCTTTGGATGCGGAGGAGGCGGTTCTGTGTTCTGAGCTCCCCTCTGATGCGCCGTGTCCTCAGAGGCTTCATGCTGATCCCTACCTGCGATGCAATTTTTCAGATCTCTGATAAAACTCTGCAACATTTCAGGCTCCACCCTGCCCCAGTATCCCGCATCAGGGCCTTTTACTCAGCTGATCTACAAGAACATCAACGTTCCAGTCTACACCACTCTGAAAGGGGTGAGTACGGCGCTGTACGCTGGTCTCACTGTTACACAAAGTACTCGCCATTTCCAGCTTCCGTCTTTGTTCAAACGTAGGCGTTGTTGGCACGAGAAAGACTTTTGAATTCAGACATGCGTTTCCTAGAAAGCCACCCAGATCAGCAGCGTGCCTCTCCCAGACGACGACTCCGGTTCGGAGGACGACAGCAGCTCGCTGGCCAGTCTGCGAACCTCCATCTTAAGCCCAGAGAGGAAGGGCAGCGTCCCTGGGAGCCCACGTGCTGTAAAGAGAGGTGAGGAGAAAGCGGAGAGTTTGGGCAATCCCTTCGCGTTCACTTGGTGCGTTTCTAGATTGTCTCTGTTACCCAACAGGTGTGTCCATGTCCTCCATCAGCTCCGAGAGCGACTACGCGATCCCGCCGGATGCGTACTCCCTGGACAGCGACTACTCCGAACCCGAGCACAAAGTCCAGCGCACTTCCTCCTACTCCTGTGAGAGTACCGGGCCCGTAAGTCTGTGGTCGCCGCGCTACACTTCACGGCCTCGATTTGATTTCGTAGCAGCGAGAGAGGAGAGTACAGTCTGATCCGACAGCTCAGCTGAAATATATTTTCGCTTCCGCAGGAGATGATGGAGAAGTCGGGGTACCTGCTGAAAATGGGCAGTCAGGTGAAAGCCTGGAAGCGTCGCTGGTTCGTCCTGAGAAACGGGGAGATCCTCTACTACAAGTCTCCAGTGAGTTCCTTCCCGCTCGCCTGTTTGCTTCCTTCTACCCCTGAAAACACTGCTGGGATATTTGTACGATTTTTCTATCATTCTGAGGACGGCGACAATAAAATCTAAACTTGTATATGGTTTTTGAACTTTAGCTAAAACCGCATGTGGTGCATTTCGCCTTGACTTGGTATAGAATACGATAACAGCTGCAAAACGTGGCTGGTGTGTTAATAGTTTTATGTCCTAGTGCCACTTTAAAACTCTCCACACATTCAGACATTTGTTTGCTAACATTATTTATGTTATGTTATTTTATTTCGGTGTATCGGAGTAAAGAGGTGCTGAATTCACACTTTTCCAAGCTTTTAATTGCAAAAAACTTCATTATTTCACAATTACGCCTCACACTTATGTACTGCTGTGGGGATATTTTGAACACAAACCTTTAGGTCTACTTATTTACCGTGTGTTTCTGTATTTTTTTCTTTTGTTTTTTTGTTTTTCTTCTTCAGAGTGATGTAATCAGAAAACCTCAGGGTCAGATTGAGCTGAACTCGTCCTGCTGCATAGTGCGTGGAGAGGGAGCGCAGACTTTTCAAGTAAGTGGAAACACATTTTACCTTAAATGCTTTGTGCATAGACTCCAATACCACTGAGTGTTTAACAGCAGAAAGTCTTATCTGGAAAGATCCAGAGATGGAGAGCTAAAAAGGAAAAGGAAAAAAAAAAAGAGAAAAATTTAAGGAAAGAGTCTGGAACAGGAGTAGAGTTTTACTGCTGCATACCAGAGAAACGCATAGAGGAATGGCATCAGGTAAAGAGTCACAGACTGGAATGTTTTCAGAAGCTGATTCTGATCTCCCCTGCTGTGAAACGTGTTTCCCATTTGGATTCTCGCTTTTTTTTCCCCATTTCTCTCTTTATCCCTCCGTTTCCCGCCATCAGCTGATCACAGAGAAGAAGACTTTCTATCTGACGGCTGACTCGCCCAACATCCTGGAGGAGTGGATCAGAGTTCTGCAGAACATCCTGAAAGTCCGATCCAGCAGCCCTGTTACCGTGGAGACGAGGGCAAAGCCCACCGTGAGAGGCTGGCTCACAAAGGTGATTCATTATATTAACAAAAAATAAATAAATGAATAAATAAGCTACAGTAACGGGTTAAGTTGAGCAATGAAAATGGCAGATAAGCCTGTCGGAATTAATCAGTTAATTGCACGATCAACTAAAATGAGGTTAATCATTTTTATGCCGATGATTAATATTTTTTTAGAGAAAATTTTGCCTACAGAGGCATCATGATCCATTTTATTTATGGTTTTATTTTGGATATTTAAAATATCTTCCATTTCTAGGGTGCAATGTTCTTTACAAAATTAAAGTTTATTGCATCATTATGCCGCCATTATCATTGTACTACTGGAAAACGGTTTCGAAACAGTAATATTATCATTGGACGACTTTAGCGTCCAGAAAAATTAGATTTCACGACAAACCTAACAGCAGACGTAGCCTGAGATGAGGATGTTTTCCTCACTGAGACGGCCCGGCCGCCTTCAGACAAACTCTTCACGTTCAGACTCGGCCGCCGGATCAGGATCTGCAGGAATGTTGCCCTCCACACCTCCCGCCGTTAAAACAGGCACTTGTGCATGACGGGTCTGCGGCAGATGAACGACAGCCTCAAGCCGAGACGATGGAGCTCACATCGTCTCTCTGCGGCGTGGCTTTGATCTGCGCCTCGTGACACGATGGCGGTTTAGGGGGCGGAGCCACCTCTGGCGAGGGCATTTAACCACGACGACCCCGCTTCTGACGGAGGCACGCCTGGCTTCGTCCGGACAGAGGCCCTTGTCAGACGGGGACGTGTAATTATCGTCTCCAGCTGCACGGCCTGTTTATGTTGCGTAGCGGAGGAGAAGATGAGCTGATGGCAGGTAGTCGTCACCTGGAGTCTAAACTGTTTGTTTGCCTGATGACAAAACTTCCTGAACATCTGCAGCTTGGATGTAGGAATCCCCTAAATAAATGTCAGTCTTTAAAAACAACAAAATCACAGATGCAATGCTGTGAAAAGTTTTCACATTCATGCACTCCTGAATATTTGTATTCAGCCCCCTTGAGTCAGAACTTTGTTGATCTTGACAGCGAGATAAAAGAATCTTAATCTCTTTCTGCATTTACAAGAAGTTTGAGGCTCATCACGACGAAGCGATAAAGCATTGATTAAGCTGATGTGTAATTTTTGTGAACTTGAAATATGTCTGTAATAGTCTTTACAGTTGAATAGCTAATTTTGAGTTTATGTGAATCGGGAGGAAAATATTTAAAGTTTATACTTCAGTCTGCTCCTTTTAATTTATGGTTTCTTTTAGCTGTTGTATAAACTATTCAGATTTATTGAGTGAATTAAATAAAAAAAAATAAATGAAAATTAGCTTCCCCCCTCCCCCTGCAATCCATTTTGGACACACATTCCCATTTAATTTTGCAAAAATAAAATGGGAAAACTCGGCCATTTTAGCTCATGCAAAAGAAAAGCATCCCCACAGCATGATGCTGCCCCCTTTTTTCCCCAATAGTCACTGTATTAAAACATATTAAAGTCTCTGGTTTTAATGTGGCAAATTTCAAAAGGTTCAAATGATTTAATCCCCACTGCCAGAATCTATAAAAGAAGAAGTTATTTAGCAAACAGCCATACTGTTAAAGCTTTTTCTAAAAACCTGTGTGCGCCGTTTGTTTTCTCGCAAAGGTCAAACACGGACACTCAAAGCTGGTCTGGTGTTCGTTGGTGGGAAAAGTCTTCTGCTACTTTCGCAACCAGGAGGACAAGGTTTGAGATGTTAAAATGTCTCTTAATTGTACTTAATTTTGCTCAAATGAATTACCTGCAAGGCAAAAACATTTTACTCCCTCTTACGTTTCGCTCACTCGTGCTAATTTGTCGTGCGGTAGCTTCCTCTGGGCCAGCTGCAGATGAGGGAGGCGTCCGTGCAGGAAGTCGATCGCTCCTGCGACTCAGACGAGGACTACGAGGCCGGCGACCGCGGCTTCCTCTCCTCTCACTGCACCTTGGTGGTCCAACCCAAAGACCAGAGCCCGACGTATCTGCTCATTGGCACCAAGCAGGAGAAGGTAGAAGAGCAAAAACGTTTTATTATTATTATTATTTTGTTTCCCCCTCTTTTTCTTGATGTCGACAAGTGCGCTTCATTTTGCGGCAGGATACGTGGCTGTATCACCTGAATGTAGCCGCCGGCAGCAGCGCGACGCTGAAGGTCGGCACGGAGTACGAGCAACTCATTGGTAAACTTATGGATGTGGAGGGAGACCCAGGTGAGAAACGGAAGCCGACTCTTTCAATGTTTGCGTCTATTTGAGTTTTCATGTTTGGGAGGTGAAAGAAAACATGAAAGCAAGGAGGTAATAAATTATGTTTTAACCTGCTGGACTAATCAAATCTTTTTTCAATTGAACAAGATGAGCTTTTCTTATATTTTAAAGATTAAAACCTTTAAATTTAGATATTAACCTCTGTGCAAGACACTAGGAAACATTGTCAATTTTTTTTTTTTTTTTTAAATTTACCTTGTGAACACCTTAAAATTGTTCGGTTTTAACCAGGTGTTGCATGCTCTCCCTGACCCTTGATCCTGCACTTGATGAATCTACTGACGGTGATGTGTAAAGTCCAAGGACACACACATTACCTTCAGTAGCACTCGATGCGTTGCTGAGGTTCATGTCCTGCGTTGGCTCGGGTTCCCTCTGCAGAGCAGCCTGCGATTTCTTTTGTCCAGCTGTTTTCTGACTCGCTGCAGCTCTAAAACTCCCGTCTCTGCTTCGTCTGGCTCACGCATAAACTCCCGCTCCTCTTCCCAGAGTCTGTGCTGTGGAAGAGCGAGGCCCTGAGCTTCTGTAAGGAGGGTCTGCGCTCGCCTCTCACCACTCTGCCGTCTGAAGCCCTGCAGACCGAAGCCCTCAAACTCTTCAAGGTCCGTCTCCAAACTCCTCATCAACTTTTTTTTATATATATTTTTTGTTTCTTATTTGTCTGCCACCACCCACTAGCAAAAGAAAAATAAATAAAAAATGAAAAACTCTTTGCAATTCTGCCTGCATCGCTTTCGTTTTGTCCCGACCTGGATGTACGCCGCTTCCAAAATGGATCGTTTGGGGCCCGTGCTCATCGAGGGCGTGGGAGGGAGATGATGGCCTTGATTATCTGCTCTGTTTGAGGCCAACTGTTCCTGCGGTTTGGCTGCCACTCTTCTGCTTAGAGGAGAGTCGTGGCAGGTCGGGGTGGCGGGAAAAGGGGGGAGGGGTGACCACTGCATGTGGAAGGGGATGCAAAACGAGATCAAAGCAAAATTCGGGGAGGTTCTAGAGGGATGTCGGTTCCTTTTTCTCCCTCTTCAACTCTCAGTGCGGCCCCTCCGAAACCTTCCTCCCCCTCGCTCCCGGAGCTGTCGGTGCCTCCCGCCCGTTGCTCAGTTGAAGCCAGAGATGATGGGCTCTATCTTTGAGCAGCCAGCCCTGAAAACTGTCCCAAATGCCAAACAATGAGTCAAAAATGGAACGAGCGAGGCTCTTTTTGACTCGGGCCATTGAAGTTTAAATGAATGCGAGGAGACCGATGAGAAATATGACATGGAGTCTTTGTTTGGCCTCAGACAAGAGGAGTCCGTTATTAAAGTTCCCTGTGTGCGTCTGATTTTCAGTGAAGTGCAAACACATCAGAGGAGCATCTTTTCTATTTTATTTTGCTGTTGCCATGGAGACTTACTGTATATTTTTGGGAATTTTTTTTTATGGTGAATCAACACAACGTATTGTGTAATTGTGAAATGGAAGAAAAAAAACATGTACCGTATTCCCACCCAAAAAGCCCCATAAAATTGTATGTACCAATAACTAACTATTTTTAATTTAGCCTTTGAATTATTCTGTTCTATTTGCATACAGTAGGATATTAACATATTTCACTGAGATCCAGCGTTGCTGCCCTCCTAACACCTTTTCCTCTCTTCCCCTCATTTAAAAGTTTCTAAATAAGCCACTGACATTGTTTTTATTTTGCTTACAAGTAAAAGTCTGAAAAGTGTGGCATGTATTTGTTCACTCTAATACTAAGCCAGTCAAAGTAAAAAACAATCAGTTAATTGCACGATAAGTTAAATTGTATATAAATGATATGTTTTCAAAGGCAATTTTCTATCCAGAGACATCGTAAAACATTCTGCTTATGATTTTGTTTTTGCAAGTTTTTTTAATTCCATTTCATTTATTGTTTTTGGTTGTTGTGTTTTACGTTGGATATTTAAATATCCCCCAGTTCCAGTTTGCAGAAAGTTTATTTGTCTTTGCATTAATACGCCACTATCAATACAATAGCTACTTGAAAATGACCTCAAAACAACATTATCGTTTATCACAATAATTACTGGGACAATTTATCATCGTCACAGGCGTATCCAATATCCATAAACAAAATCCTTTCAGAAGTGCCTAAGTAGAAAATAGTCCATCTATGATTTATGTACATGGGTTGCATCCAACATGACTTGTGCGTCTTTGCGTCACTCTGTCGTTAGTTATCCTGAGTGACTTGGTTCCGTCTCTGCAGTCCTGTCAGCTTTTCATCAACGTTCTGGTCGAGTCCCCTTCCGTTGATTACCACACGTCGCTGGCCCAGAATGCTCTGCAAGTGTGTCTGACCCACCCGGAGCTGCAGAACGAAATGTACTGCCAGCTGATCAAGCAGACCAATCGCCGGACGCCGCACAACTACTCCCTAACCCAGGTCAGTCGGATGTACATAATTCAGAAAAAAAAAAAAGATCCCAGGAGGAATAAATCGCTATTTTGCAATTTAGCCAACAAAGCAGTAAAAAAAAAAAAAAAAGGTTACTTTTTTTTCTTTCTGCTTTCTGTAGTGTTGGCAGCTGTTGTCGCTGTGTGTGGCGCTGTTCCTCCCGCAGCAGCATTTCCTCTGGTACCTCAGGCAGTATCTTCAGCACAACGCCGACCCCAGGTGGGAGCTGATCCCGTCACGTCGCAGTATACTGCAAAGTAACAGAATCCAGCCTTTTTGGGCTCCTACTTTTGAGTTCTTTTCCTACGTTGTTGTTTCTGTTCTCTCGACACAAAGGACCGAGGTGGGGAAGTACGCCGTATACTGTCAGAGATCTTTGGAGAGGGCGCTACAGAACGGAGAACGGGAAGCGAAACCTTCCCGGATGGAGATCGTGTCCATCCTGCTGAGGAACCCTTACCATCACTCGCTGCCGTTCAGCATCCCAGTACATTTCATGAACAACACATATCAGGTACCAATTCGCCGATGAAAGGACTTTCAGAGTCACGGTCCAGCTCTCGTAGGATCCATACAGTAACTGCGTTTTCATTGCAAATGTGTGCCAAACTTTGTCAATATTCCGCTAATGTAAAAAAAAAAAAAAAAAAAACCACAACTATGCAATCGAAGCGTTTCAGCTAAATAAGAAACTCACACGTGAACATGTCTTTTTCACGTGATAAGTCATTTGGAAACATGCTGCTCCATTGACCTCCAGCTAATGTGTGATGCGAAAAAAGTGTTTCCATTGCAGTTTTGCGAAATAAACCAATTTCGATACGGCCCAAAAAAGGGGGATAAAAGGCTTCTTCTTTGCCCCAAAGTTTTTGCCTTAACCCCAGGTTTTTTTTTTTATTTTGCTTTTTTTCTTTAGGCAATTTTTTTTTCGAATTTTTTTTTCCATTTTCTTGTTGACGGGAACCCCGGCCACCGATCCTATTGACTACACCCACCTCATAAATCAGAGACTAATGTTTTGATTTGATAGTATGAGGCACATGTAGACTTTAGGTCTGCTGCTACTCCTGATTGAGAACTTCTCTGAACATAATAATTTTTTTAATTAGGGTTTGAACTTTAGAAAACGTTTGGCAAAGAACTTAAAAAAAAAAAAAAAAAAAACTTAAAAAGCAATATATTCCCCCTTCCCTTACTGACTGCATGATGATCAGGGCTGTCACTCACTTCTGGAGTAAAACTGAAAGAAGACGATCTTGTACGACGTGAGCTCTGATCGTTTGCCCAGGTCGTCGGGTTTGACGGCTCGACTACGGTGGACGAGTTCCTCAGCACGCTGAACCAGCGGATCGGCATGAGGAAGCCTCAGCTGACGGGGTTCGCCCTTTTCACCGACGATCCGTCCGGCAAAGACCTGGAGCACTGCCTGCAGCCGTCAGCAAAGGTAGGACTTCTAGTTGCTGGTGGGTGTCAAATGTTTGGTCTGATTTACTGAGGACTTGGAGGAAGTGGATTTCGGATACACAGGCTGCGTATAATTTGGAGTAACAACATTGAGAAAACTGCCACAATGCAATAAATGTTGGTCAGTATTTTTTTTTACATGCAATAACTAAAAAAAATTAATATGTTAAACATGTCACAAATCTATAGTTATTCTGACGGAGCTGCTACTGCCACCTGCTGGCTGAAATTAACTTAGGAAAAATGAAAGTCTGACAGTTGTGACAGCCGGCTGTTTTTCCCTTTTCTCCAGATCTGTGATGTCATTTCCAAGTGGGAGCAGGCTCTGAAAGAGCTGCATCCTGGGAAAAATGAAGGGACGCGGATTGTTCGGCTAACCTACAAAAACAGGTCAACTTTTTATTTATATATATATGTATATGTATATGTATTTGGGGATTTTTAGCAGGAAGACCGTCGTTCTAAACTCTCTGGGCTCAGAAGTTTAAACTGCCCGTTCTGTCCACATGTACACTTTTCTTCAAATTCAATCATTTCATCACTACAGAGCGCTCTGTAAAAAAAAAAAGCCTCCCAACCAGGAAACTCCCCTTTTCACGTAGAGTTTTACAGCCAACTGAAGAGCTTTTCCCTTTGAAAACAAGACGTCTCTGTCTGCACGTTGCCACAGCAACACAGGCTTCACTTTGTCACGCAGATGAAAGGTCGCATCTTCAGTGCGAGTATTTTTCTTAGAAGGTGCACATGCCCGGACAAGGCCACGGAATGCCTTTTTAAGAGCTTCAGGATGAAATTTGGCAGATTGATGTGAGGAGTCGTTTGAGGAAAAACACGTTTCATCATAACGTTTCCATCCTGCGTGCCCAGGCTGCGTTTCAGATCTCAGGTCAAAGGAGAGACGGAGCGAGAGCGCCTCCTGCTGGTCTACCAGGTGAACGACGAAGTTCAGCAAGGCCTCTTCCCTGTGAACAAAGAGCTGGCTCTGGAGGTGGCCGCGCTCATTGCACAGGTCTGGAAAAAACGATAATTCAATTGTCAGAGTCGAGATTATTGATAACCCTCCGACTGTTTCATTCTTGTCTTGTTACAATTACGAGCTTCAGTCTGTTAAGTTGGGATTTTGTGACAAAAAGGAGTGAAAGGGGAAAACATGCATAGTTTGCAGATTTTAATTTGTGAAAATGTTTAAAAACTGTGGCGTGCTTTTAATCTCAGTTTTCCTTTGGCGATCACAGCCGCAAGTCTTTTGAGTTTGAGTGTTTTCAGCTGATTCTGAATTAGATTAAGGTCTAAACTTTGACTGGGCCATTCAAGCGAGTGAATTTACTGTAATCTAAACCGCTCCTTTGTAGCTCTGGCTTCTTTCTTCGAGTCGATGTCCTGCTGTCTTGCTCCCTCTTCCAGCTTTTCTCCTACATTTTTCAATTTCTTCCGCTCCATTTGTCTCCTTATCAACTCCCTGTTCCTGCTGTGTCGATAATTTCCCTTTGGGATTTGAGTAAACTTGATCCTGACCTTGAATGTTCAGTCACTGGCACTATCAGCATTTAAAACTTCTATTTTTCATGCTTTTTTTTTTTTTTTAAGAAATACCAGCACTACTTTTGGTCCTCATGATATAATAGGTTGTATTAGAACAACCTACCATTGCCAAGAAAATATTCTATCTTATAACCAGCAGCTTGACAACACTTGAGTCATTTTGGAAGGATATTTTCAACTTCTTTATGTTGTAAATATCAAAATGACTTTCCCCTCAGGTTGAGCACGGTGATTTCGAGCGGTCAGGCGTTTCCTCTCCTGCCGGCTCTCCTCAGTCCAAATCTCAGCTGATTCTCCTGCAGGCCTTGGAGCGCTTTTATCCCAAACGCTACAAACAGGAATGCACCACAGAGCAGCTAAGGTGAACCAAGCATCGCTCTCTCCTTAAAGAAATTATGTCGGTACACAATGAGCTTTTCTGGAAATCTCTTCTCTAGTTTGTGGCTCAATGAAACGGAGGCAGATCCGACTCATTAGGGGGTCTCTGTTGCTTTTCTTCCCCTTCAGAGATCTTACCGAGCATCTGGCCTCCAAGTGGTCGATGCTTCGTGGGTGCAGCGCGGCCGAATGTGTGAGGATATATTTGACCGTAGCGCGGAAATGGCCTCTGTTTGGCGCCAAGCTCTTCAGTGCAAAGGTATAAGTTTTAATTTTTTGGGAGAGACATTCTATTGGCTTGTATTTTTTTATTTATTTATTTATTTTTTTGTGGAATGGAAAATAAATGGATGTTACCACGGATGCGATCTTTGATTCTGAGATGTTCAGGAGGATGACAAGTCTTCCTCTGTCCGCAGCCTGTTCCTCCTTCTCCGGTTGACCAGAGCCAGGTGTGGCTGGCAGTCAGCGAGGACGGACTCTGTGTCCTAGACGGCACGATGGTGAGCTCGACGCTCGGGGAAAAAAACCCGAAACGACACAAACACAATTTATCCTCTTAAGAAAGTCTCTCCAAGGTCACATGTCAGGCTGTTTCACTCCGAAGCTCGGAAACTGAAGTTGGTTGGTAAATTTATGCCGCACAGCTGGCTCCGCTACAGCCGCAGAGCTGGTCTTGACCCTGGAGACATGGCCGCGGTGTGTTGAGAAGCAGAAATCCAAAGGAAAATAAACTGGCCTGCTTTAGATTTGATGTTCTTCATCCCGACAGATGGCAGTTCCCAACATGTAAGCAGTGTTGGCGCAGGCTCTAATTTTCCGCGGCCCGCGTCGATCCGTTTCCGTCCTCGGTTTGGCTCGCAGCGTGGCCCGTCAGCTCAGGAGAGCGGAGAAAGAAACGTAGTGAAAACCGTGTCAGTCTCTGGTTTTCTCAGTTTGGGCCACAGAAAAGCAAAAGTCGAAGGAGCGTCCCAAACAAACTACAGGCTCTGCTTCGTGTGAAACCAGAACATGCTCTTGGTTTCTGTTTTGCTGATTTTTTATTTTTTTTCCCCCACTCACTATGTGTGTTTGTTTTGTTTTTTTTTTCTATGTATTTCAGCACACCTTGTTCACGTACCCCTACCATTCGGTGATCACCTTTGGTGGGTGTCGTGATGATTTCATGGTGGTCACCAGCCAGCAGAGGGAGTCTGGCGTTGGAAAGAAGAATTTAGAAAAGCTGGTGTTTGCAATGACCAAACCAAAGGTAAGTCTGCTGTGTGTATCAGAGTAGATTTAGTTTGACATTTTATGTATTCATGTATTGAATCTCTGGAATCTCTGGAGAGCCTCAAATACGTCCTACAAAGCCTCATCATTTATGCTAAGGCCACAAACAGTCTTCATTCACTTCTGCTGAGAAAGTGAAGAGGCTAGCATGGCGACATGTGCCCCTCAAGATCACTGAATATTGTCTTTCAGGCCTGCAAGAACAAAATGACTTCAGAGTCTCTGAGCCACAAATTTTGTTCCTGCTCTGAGAAAGAGAACAAATTTCACTCTTAATATATATACATGCTAGCTCCCTTCCACTCCTTTTGATATTTTGATATGACTCTTTGATTATCTTGATGATAGCATGGTTAATTATGTGTGAACAAAATCTCTTTTTTTTTTCTCCCTCTGCATTTTGCTTCTGGTAAGGATCCTGACTTAGAGAGGACTTTGCAGAAATTGCAGGCTAACGCTCTCTTTCCTCCTCTCTGTTTTGATATGACTCTTTGATTAGACCCATATTTTCTTTGCAGTTTTAGCAAAGCAAGTGTAAACAAAAACCTTTTTTTTTTTTACGGAGAGTTGTTTTTGCACTTTATAACCCAACGACTCTACTTTTTAACATTAGAATTCACGTTACAGCATTGCGCTGTGTTTTTGTTCAGGCAGATCATGAGAATCAAAAAGGACAAACGCTGGGACTGAAACGCATGAAGGATAAAACCCAGTTCTACCATATTAAATAGGATTTTATGTAAATGGTGCATTTACACAATTTATTCTGCATTTTCTGCACTGACTCAAGCTTGGCGCAGAATCTAAACTTTTTTTTCTCTTCACATTGCAAACCTGCCATCGTGGATTATGGGTTGATCATTTCGACCCTGCATTTGAAAAGTGGCGTGAACTAATTTTCACCCCTGTGACATAATAATGAAGGACTGCGCCAAGTTCTCACTGTACTTTTTAAAGATATATTGAGTCGTCTTTTACACGCACATATGATTTTATTCAGTTCATGTTCATTGATGAGCCATGTCAAGTTCTTGCTGTTCTTTTCTCTCTCTTTTTTTTTGACATATCGGTTCTTTTTTGCATGCAAGTAAGGACTTTATTCAGTTCTTGAATAAAAGAGTGCGTAATGTTTAGAAGGCAGGAGATTATGCTGAGGTGGCTAAAAAAGGTCATTTAAGGAGGTGACAAAATGTGAAAGTATGGGTTTGTAGAATAGATCTTTTAAGGCAAGAACTTTTTTTTAAAACAGGCAAAGGTTTATGGAAGAAAAACAGGCTTCACACTACTCCTTTTTGTTAATGAAGAGACCAGATTTCCTTCTGTTTTTGTGCATGAAAGTCTGTGGAGCTTGAAGACGGGGGTCATGTTACCCCTCCAGGCGAGGCTAATGGGGGTAACTTCATTCTTGATGGAAGATCATTTGGGTTTCTCAAGTTTTTATGGTCTCAGAGCAAACGTGACATGCCACCTTCCCCGGACTCGAATGAAATGCGTTCATGTCGTGATGTTAAAGCAATTAGGTCCGCTGTGATCTGTCTCGCCCTTTTCTCCCCGCCTCAGATACTGGAGCTGACTCTTCTCATGGCCAGCTACATCAACCACTGGAACCCCGCCGTCCCGTCGGCTTCCCACCAGCCGCTCGGCCACTGCGACGTGGACAGCCGGCACTTCCCGGCCATGGACTACACCACCAAGGGCCCGACCCTGCTGTGAGCAGCAGCAGAGAGGCTTCATGGCCGCAGTTGCTGTTGGAAGAGGCCGGGCATGCACCGCATCCTGAGTTTTTATCCTTACAGAACAGAGTTTTTGCTGTTTCTTTTTTTAAAATCGAGACTGAAGATACACAATTCTTTTCTGTTTTGACTTGTTTTATTTATTTAGAAAATTGGAGGTACTATCGGTCACAAACAGCTCAGTTTTCTGTCTGCATCAGAAGTCATTCGCCATGGATGCGACAGACAGCTTTTCATTTTATTTAGGATACTGCTTGAACATATAGGCCAAGAGGCATGTGGTGATATAGTTATTAATGTTGTATTACTGCCCCTTGAAATTTTCCACATTTTCTCATGTGACAGTTATTAACTATGATGTATTTTATTGGGATTTTATGAGCTACACAAAGTAATGTATTGTCCTGTAAGCTGTTGGCCTGAACCACACTGGTGTGTATGGCTGCCAGAATAATGTCTAATACAAGCAACTGAATCACAACAAATTTAACCAAAAATACCTCAGTTTGGTATTTAAATCATTTGATGTAACTCGTGTAATATTTCTAAAACTCATTTTTTTTTTTTCCTATTGGTTATCGAGCAGAAGGATTTTTATTTTAGTATGGATCACTTAACGTGTTTTCTCAATTTACCGTTTAATCTAATTAGTTTTGTTTAGTGTAAAAAGTTTACTTCCTCTTGCTGATAGTTCTGGCAAACCGAAACATTTAAAAATATTTTAACAATTATTTCTACCCTGTGATAAAATTACATATTTGGTCAAATGTCAAAAGACTTGAAATGAAAGGTCCAGGAGTTGGACTAGATTCTGGACTTGAGGCTTCATTCAAGACACGAGACAAAATAATGACTTAATCCAAGACTGGATTCCACAATAAAAACTGTAACGTGACCTCTGACTGCTCTGGATTTTATTGTGGGGTCTCAGATTACCAATCAGTCGCACTTTTTAGATGTTTATTTTGAAAATATTTTTTAAAGCCACGTATTAATTGACTTGCATTATTATGCACCACTTTGCATATCACCTACAATCCCAACAAAATACATGGGAAGGTTACGGCTGCAGGATGACAGAATCTGGAAAAGTTAAAGGGGACATGAATACTTTTACAAGGAACTGTAATTATTTGTCTCAAATACATTATAATTGTCACACATTTGTACTCAGAGTATAGGACGGTCATTGTAGATAAAGATAGTCGGTAGATAACGGTAATCAATACGACTGCCAAATCAAACAAAATAAGTGAAAACTGCCTTTTTAATAGATTTATAGATTTTTTTTAACTCTTAAGAGACTTGGGTTAAATTGATTTTTCTTTTGTTGTTCTTTGAGGTTATATAAGCTTCTCGATATAGCCAGATGTAGGCCTTGCAGAATTAGATGGGCTGATAAGGAAAGGTTCACAAGGGAACATAGTGAAACGTGGAACAGAGTAGTGAGCCATCTACGATGCATACGGAGCAAAACACGAGACGTTGTGACGTTTCCCTGTGCCGCAGTGACCAACGCTAAGACCACTCACTGTTTTACTGACAGTTTGAACAAAGAGCTATCAAACATTTGAAAGACTTGAACTGCTTTGGATAAACCACTGTTTCACTTGTGTTTTTTTTTTTATATATTACTAATTTATTTGCTCTGTAACAATTTGGGACTTGTGAAAGGTTTTCCATAATTGCAATGTTTTCATTAGAAGACCTAGGTTTGCTCGGGTAATTTAATTACAACGTATGTTTCCTTTGATTGATTTTTTTTATTTTTTATGGTTGTTTATGTTGCCTGTGCACATGTGAGGTAATAAACTAAATGGTACAACAACCTTTAAGCGTTGAACAAATATTTCATGCGTGTTGTTCGAAAATAAACTTGCCACGAATTGAGCTTGGTTGCTTTTTGTCGGTCGCCTTCACTAAATATTCCTCAGTGGTGCCAGTCACATGTGGCACATGTTTTAATAAAATAAAAAATGTTTATCTTTTTCTGCAGTAAAATAAATTTGCTGAAAAATGTAAAGAAAGAAACCGTTTTATCTCCTGTTAAGAAATCACTTTAATTTAAGTAACCGGTCATTTCATCTAACAATCTGTTAAGAATGAATTATTTTTGAAAGATTGTTAGTTTTTCAGTGCTGGTCGACACCAAAATTGTTTTCTGTTTTTATTTGGCCCCTCATACCTATTGTTAAGCACAGCAGATGATCTGTGATGCTGTGGATCTAAGGCAGCATTGACTATTTGAAATGCCACAACTTTAAATAAAAAAATCACGATTTACAAAAATTGTCCTCTAAACACTGATTGATCCGAAACATCGGTCCAAGTGAGAAATTTCTGGCTTTGCGTGCAGCTGAGACGAAACACTTAACCTAGTTGTCAACACTGATACTTTAAATTTGAAAATATTGTTAAGCAATATATTTAAAAAGCTGTTGCAATATGTTCTTACTTCAACTATTCCTGAATAATTTTTCAGATATTAAACAATTAAAACCCATAAACTTGTGTTTTATCACAAAATAATTTAGTAAAAGTGTCTGTTTTCTATGCAAAACAAAAACAAAACAAACAAAAAAGCCATTTTCCTTGCCTTAGCAGTTAACACAAAAACTCAGGAAATTTCATGCAGCAATAATTCTTGAGAGAAAAAAAAAAACAAGTTTTATAAACAAATTTTTCTCATTCTTTCAATCCATTAACCGAATAATCACCCTGTGTGCTGTTCGGCTTTTTCTTGTCCAAGAAGGTCAACGTAGTAATGGCGTTTTCTTGCCAAATTTAAGCTGCAAATGCCAGATTTTTATAGCTTGTCTGAAACTCTTGTTGTTCCTGAGTTGCTCGCTTATAAAGGGGAAAACTCATTATAAGGCTCACTGCTGAATTATTGCGAGCATTCATCTCTCACCAACAAAGAAGAAAAAAAATCCTCTGTTCTTTGGGCCTGAAATGCAGCCTAGACCACTTGCTTTACAAGCGTTTAAATCATTTTTTTTTATTTAATAGCAAAGATGCAGAGTAACAGATGGGCTTTTTCATTTTTTTTTTTTTACAGTAAACCCTTATTCCATTTTTACTGGCTCCGTTATTTGTGCTGTATAAGTATTGAGAAAGGTTGGTATTTAAAACCTATTAGGCAAAATAAATAAATAAATAAATAAAAATCCTGTGCTTCTAACAGAGAACCACATATTTTGGGTGGGGGAAAAACAAACAGTAAACCAGCTTTATCTTTCATATGCTTCTTTTTTATTATGCAATTTTATAGATATCCACTTCTCATATTGTCTTATTTTAACCAAAAATAAAAAAACAACAACATAAAAATAAACAATCTAGGTTCCTTACTGTTTGTGCCAAGTGTACAAAAGCAAGCAAAAACTACACTGGTAGAGGTAAGATTAGCTAACCTGCAATTTTCCACCCCTGATACTTTAATCAAACTTTTAACACCTGAACATGCTAACTTATCTTAAATAACTGTTTGAATCTAGATATTTGTTGATAATTTCACACTGCAATCAAAATAGGCAACCTGTTAACGGCAACAAATATTTGGAACCTGATGGTCAATTTTTTGTTATTAAGGGTCTCACACCAGGGCTACCTTACAAAGAAGTAAATCAGCACAATGTTTGCAAATTAAATTGTATAATTAGGTCTATTCAGGCTCACGTGTACCGGGGTTTCAAATTACAAGCTAACAACAAAGGCATTTCAAGATATTACTTGCAATACAATTAACACTTCTAACCGTAATTTAACGTCATTAAAATAAATTGAGTTCCTTGTGTGTTTTAAACTTTTATAGTACAGACTGTAAAATGGACTTTGTGACATGAACATGTATACAAAACAGCGCTTTAAAAAGGACATAAGAGGGCATATTTGAGGCATATAGGCAGGAACTGTTTCCATGTTAGCTTAGCGGAGTTAGCCGGTGGCACGCGGAGAGATCTCACCGTTGCAGTCTAGCGCGTGCTGAGGAGCATAAACTTTGAGCAGCGAGACACGCATTGAATAACATCGTAGCAACTGGAGACGGCAGGTTTGTAACACTGAAGCACAGCTACAGCTCAACTGCTTTATTTCGGACGGGTTAAATGCACGGTTCTTAACAGCTTTCCTCCACGTTCCCAGAGTTGAGACCTCACTGACGAGCAAAAGGAAAAAAAAAAATAAAATGACAACCAACAAGCCAAGGAGCGTACTCCGCGAAGCCTCCCATCAGATTATAGCCGGTGGATCCGCTGGTGAGTTAATTGTCCACAGCCATTAATTTTTGACGCCTTTGTTACGATTACGCAATAGTTCTAGCCGCTACGTTTGAAGCGGTAGGGGCAGCTCCTCTTGAGTTATTTCCTTTAAAAAAATAATTGCAGAACTGGCGCGTGTTTATTGTCGTACTCTCGCAGCTGAAACGCATACACGGATTCAACAAGAGATGTTTAGGTCACACTAACAAAGAGTTAGTGTTTCTCACCAAGATAGTTCCCACCCATTTTACGTACACTCACTTTACGCCGTTTGCGCAATTTTACGCATGCGTAGCCGTGTTCCCCTTTCGACTAAAGGCAACATTATTTGTACTTCGTGCGAGGCAGACGCTATAGGAACGTACTTGACCTGGACAGGGTTCAAAATGAACCAGTAAGCATATTGTTAATAACCTAAATTTTCATGCCGTTTTGAGAAACGATATGCATAAAGTTATGTGCCGTTTGAATGAGTTAAATTCAGAGGTACGAGCTTTGACTTTGAATGGTTAGGGTGACAAGGTAGACATCAAGTTTCAGTAAACTATGGAAGTGTAATTTTCTAACGGTCTCCCTAAGGGTTAACGTAGCGAAAAATGCAAAAAGTTTTTGTTTTTTTTTAAAGGTCGTTACTAGCTAAACTAGAAAGAAACTATTAATGGTAATGTGTGCATACAACGTTTTGCAAGTCGGGTACAAGCAACAAAGATAACGGAATTGGCATAAATTTAATACTACCTATGTAGACATAATGCCCCAAATTTATATAAGTGGTAGAAATGTTGCATGTAGGTATTTCGATACCTACATGTACATAAGGGGTGGAATGCTGTATCTTTCAATCATTTGAATGTGACTGAGCCTAATTTTTATTGGGATAGACGGTGATGGGATTTGGATCCATATTCCATTGCAAATAACCAGCTATATTAAATATTTGAACAGCACCTTAACGTGGTAAGCTGAAAAATTAGGTGTAGTTACAAAGTGCAGACACTAAGGGGAGACACTTGTAGAGTTCAAAATGAAGGGAAAGAGGAAAGTAGAGGAAGCAACAGAGAAAGAAAGTATTGAAAACTGTAGAATTAAAGATCCATATTTGAATTCAGTTATACTAAGCATGACAGTAGATTTGCAAATCACTACACAATATAGTGTTAAGATTATCAAAAATATTAAATAAATGTGTGTTCATAAATTACAAAATAAAATTCTAAGTCAAATTTGATATATCTAGCATTTTTGAACAACTGAAGTTAACACAGCTATGTGATTGTGCTATAAAATGGCACTATTTACCTGGAAAGCACATAATCCTGGCCTCTGATTCTTTTTTTCCTCCTTTAATTTGCATTTGCATTATTGCCACTAATACAATAATTTAATGTACAGAAAATTAAATTGTACTAAAAAAATAAATTAAAAAAAAAACCCGTCAGGATGTTTTAGTTGGACATTTCTTGTTGCTGTTGAGGTTTAGTTTGACTTCATGACTGCGGTTAGGTTTCTCCGCACCACTGAGTTGCGTTATGTATTAATTCCTATCCTTGCATGAAGCTACTTTTCTCGGATGCCTAAGCAGTGAATTTGTCTTCATGTCGATGCGTACCTGATCATTTTTAAACATTAAGCAGAACTTCAGCTTGCTACTCGTGCGTTATGCATTTTAAAATAATTGCAAGTTATTTTAAAATGCACCATGCATGCATAATGTTGGCATTTCAACTTGGGTTGTTTTGTTGTGCATATAAAAATGCCCATTGTTCTTAACCAGGAAGTTTGAAGGTGTGAATGTTTGTGTATTTGCTAACCTTTGCCAATTTAAACTTCAGACGGTTTGTCACTTTTAGAAGTGATTTATGGTGAACTTGGCATATTTACACATTGACAGGAAGCATTTGCTCAGTTAAAGTAAAACAGGAATGACCGAAAGCTAAACATTAGCTCGTGAGACGGCAGTTAAAATGTTTGTACAGCTTTCCTCAGCCTCCAGATGGCAAGAGATAATGTCACACAAATGTCAGTAAACCGATTTGGTGAAACTGCCTGTTCTTATTTTTAGTTGATTTCAAGAACTATAAATGCTAACATCATGTTTTTATTAGAACTGGTTGAAAATATAAGTGTCCTAACAATAAGATTGAAAAATCAAAAGTGATTTTCTTGAAACCAGTCCAAAGTTACAGTGCAGCAACATTATTCAGATTATGAAACACTGGCATCTGTGCAAAACTCTGCAAAATAACTTGTAGTACATCTCATCTGCTCCTTTACAAGACAGGGTGTAACTATCTTTTTGTGCATTTTTTTATATCTGAAAATGTGCACTGAAGGTTGACTGTTGCATACTGGTCTATGGCCAAGACCTATATTTGAAATTTAGGGCAGTCCATGACCAATATTTTAAAATGTACTCTGTGTTTAATTTGGAAAGTTATGCAGGAATTTTGTGCTGAAATGAGCTGGCTGACGCAGCAGAAGCAGCTCTCTAATATGGCAATTGAGACATTTAAATACACATTTTAAAAGTTAATGAAAGCCAAGCACCCAGAAAGATCATGCTTCTTTTTCAGGGTTTGTTTTCAACGACATATTGCGATGTTTTCTGTTGCTACTGTGTTCTTACCCAGCCTTTATCTAACATTGGCAAATACTGCGCCAAGAGAAGATGCCACTGCTGAGGGCGTGCACAGATGAGATAAACGACGCCCACTGCTGAGTGCAAATATGTCAAACGTGTGAGAAATTCACTCATGATCCTTCCCTCTTATTAAAACTCTCTGCATGCGTTGCATTCATAATGTTCAGCTCGGATTACCGCCACTTTTTCTTCACCTTTGTTGAAAACACTCAATAGAAGAGTCAACACTCCTTTAAAGGAAAAACTATTTACTTTTGTTGAAGAGTTTTACATTTTCTCAAACTTTATTCAGAGCATCTGTGATAGTAGCAAGGGCTAAATGAGCTTTAATTTTACGTTGCTAACAGTTTAAACACTGGAGATTGTTGGATGGCTTATGTGTGGAGCATTTCCTGATTTGGAAAAAAAATGTATATATACTTTATCTCTGACCAGGGCCCATAAGCTCAAATAAACAGATAACGATTTGAGCCCTTTCTTGATTGGTCCATGCAGATGAATACTCCACAAAGTCGGTTACATTAATGTTTACCTTTTTTCCGCCATGGCTGTGGATTTTTGTTTGCAAGAATTATTAAAAGTGTAGAGGACAAGTGTGGATGCTTGACAAAGCTCTTTAATCTTCTACGCATTTTTCATGTTTCACACCTTGACGAATTTTAATAACGACTGCTCAAAAAGCTTGACAACATTGTGATATTTACATTTGTCCATCATTGCTAATGAGTCATGTTGTTTGTTGGCAAACCTTGCCTCTGTTAATTTGTGCTCTTAAGAGTCCGTTGTGAGATCCCACGCGATGATTGGGGGGTTGGGGGTAAAAAAGCCGGATATGTCATCCGATCTGGCACCAGGAACAAGTGCAGATTGTTTCTATACCATGTTAGTTTTTCCAGCTGAACAAGCTGACTTCTGTTGACTATACAGGATCACAAAACTATTTCCTTATTTTTTTTAGGCTAACTGATGTTTCAGAGCATTTCGGTAAGTTGAGTAGCATGGTATTTGCTCTTCTATTGACAAGTGGACGTAAATCATATTCAAGACAGTTTGCCTGTTGGGGCTCCCTCAGTTTGTTGACTATTTCACTAGAAAGTTTTAACTTTTAGAGTATATTTTGGGTCAAATGCAGTTGTTGAACTTTATTTACTACACTTCTGTAAGCTTATGAACAGCACTGTGTTCGACAGTATAGAGATTAAGAACCGAGAATCCGTCCCAGAGTCACCTTTCTAACGTTGTTCAAGTAAACAATGAAAGAATTATGCTTCGTTATGAAACGTTAGATGCATTATGTGGCTTATTTGATGTTGCTTGTTACATAGCCTATAGTCCAGCTCTGTTATCACCTCACAGGTCTCCTGGGCATGCTAATGGCTGACTTGAACTCCTATCCCGAGGCTGAGGGGCTCTCATCTGTCTTCACTAAGACTGATGGGGGCACGCAGGGGACAGAAGTTTTATGTGAGGAAAATGGGCTTAGTGTTTCTCCACACCTTCACCTCCCCACCAGAACGTTTTTTTTTTTCTGCCTTCGGTTTGGTGTTAACAAGAATGGAGAGATATAATTTATATGCTCCTTTGTCTCTGGGCTTCTTTTAAATGTAGTTCAGGAGCAAACGCTGAATTTGTCTAAAGTCTAAGTTTTCCCCAACTGAGCTCCATATCTGTCAAGATGATAAATGGTAAAAAATGATAATCTTAGTTGACATTTGTTTGAGAAGAGATTATGTCTTAAATTCTGATTATCTTGAACCCAAAAATAATTGCAGATTTTGCGTTTTATTTTATTTTTTTAAAGATAGTCGTGGTTCCAAAAAGGTTTCAGAATTAGATTTATTTCACTTATTAATTTTATTAATTACATCTGAAATCGATCTAATTTACATCAACCTTTTGTGAAGGCTAATTAAAAAGAAATGCATACAATAATAGGGATTTTTATATCTATAAAAAAGTGCATCCAAAGAATGAAACCATTAGAAACGGCTCTAAAATACAACCCTGAGACCCTTCACAACCATGCTGAAACCAAGCAAATAGTTTTTTTTTTATTTTTTTTTTTAATGAATTTAAATAAAAAGTAGTTGGTTTGGATAGATCTTACTTGAAAAGGGAGTTTTGGTGCTGAAACCAAGAATGGACTTTTTTTTTTTTTTTGCTGTTTCTTTTTTTCTACTTTTTCCTGGATCTAGGAACTTGTAAAAATAGCTGGTTTGACAACCTCAGAGCTCTGGTAGGGCTGCAAGTGATTAAATGATCTATAAGACACTACGGTGCCAGTCCATGAAGACTCTTTAAAACCTTGCAGGTGATGAAGTAAAGATTGATCCAGCCGACTGTGCAATAAATCTTCCCAAAATAAAAAATAGAAACATGCTTTCTGATTGTTGGCTTGCTAAAGGAACCAGGAGTTCGGTTTGAACTTTCATTGTGTCCAAAATTGTGGAAGTCCCAAATGCTTTGGGGAATATTTTTTTTTACCTTAACTGAGTAAATTGATCTCCATTCAGGATAGTATGTCTTTAAGAGATTTATGATGACTAAGTTGAACCAGAACTAGCATGAAAGCGCAATGAAATCTGGAAAGAAAGAAGAGTAAATTTTTTATTTTTATTTTTCTGGTTGATGTTGGTGCTAGCAAAATCCCATGAAAATAGAAAGAGGCCTCAAATGGGACTCTGGAGTACTTCACAACTAAGGGGGATGGTGGAGGGAAGTACTGAATAATAATTGAATGGTTAAGCTCACGTTGTACAAATATGACTGAATCTGCCAGATTGAACGGTTTAAAGCAAACATTGAATGAACAACATGGGCTAACACTTTTAGAATAAGTGATAAAGTCCTAAAATCATGTAAAGTGTCCCCATTTCTTTTTTTATTTTTAATTCTCCAGTGGAATGAAAAACCAAACAAAACTTTTCCATACGTGTTAACCTCTGCTCTATACATGCTCCTGCCTTACAAATATAAGTACAAATGAGTCGCACAAAAACAAGGCCGCCACTCTAAGGAGGCTTTATTTTGAGCTTTTTCATATTGTTTTGTTTGTCCTTGAGCTTTGTCAGATAGCAGATCCTCAGCTTTGGCATCATCTTTAGCTACTTCAGCCTTCGCAGCTCCTCTAGCAACCTTAACTCCACCATCTGGCTTTTTTCCAGTTCTCCTTTTCCTGAGAGACGTTCATTGGCCCTGGAGATGTTTACAAAAGTTTCAGCAGTAAGATATGGCAACTCTTTTGCTGCAGCGATACCAAAATATCACTATGACCAACAAAATGTGCACTCCAATCAGCACTTTATATTAATACAGCACCAATTGACATTGTGAACATGGTATTTTTGGTTTATATTGTCCTTATATTAATGCTGCATTCAATTTTTCCCAGAAGTCTGACTGTTCTAGTTATACAATCTGAAAATCACTGGGATTTTCTATTTGTTTTGGTACTATTAGCAATACATCATTATGACATATTATATCCAGAGACATAGTTATATCAACAACCTTCCCTACATTTCTGTATGTATGCTTGAAACTGGATTGAATACTAAACCTGGGACTCCCTGCCCTCCCAGTCAGAATTCCCACTTCAAGAAGAGTTTTTTGTTCCAGGAAATGCTTTTTTTCTCTTGGAGCAAACCAGAAGACTTAAACAGAATACAATATTGAATAATGGGTCGTCATTATGAATGAGAGGACTGTTTTTGTGTTAAAAACCTGGCTTGAACTTGTGAAGAACATCACTAAGGTTGGAATAAAAATGACCTTTATTGTCCCTCGTGGGCATTTTGATGTCATTTGCATTATGTCCACAAGGGGGTAGTAGATCCATGCTGGATGTGATTTATGGGAAAGGTATGTAAAGTTTTTAAGTTTCTGTCGTTACTTTCAGGTCCAGGGAGATTGATGCTTGACTGCTCTGCAACTTGTCATTGGGGTCTAAACAGAAATAAGAACACAAAAATAGAGGGAACTTGTAAATAAAAAAAAAATCAAAATGGAAGCTGAAATCTTAAAGAAAATAAACAATGATGAAATAAAGAGTGCAGCAACTGTATAAATATCTAATCTATCTAGTTACATGAGATTTGCTGTAATGTTTTTTTTTTCCAAGTCCTTTGTTATTTCCTCGCTGGAAGCTTTTTTTTTTTTTTTTTAACTCCATGAGTAAATCGATCCGTCTCCAGCAAATGGACTGTGACGACATGAGACAGATGTGATTGCCGCAGCTCTCCCTCCAGACTGTCAGAGCCTCGCTCCGGCTGCACCGCAACCCTTTTCATTTAATTGGTTTTAAACGGGGGGGGGGCTGAAATCAGTCGAGGAAGAACAAATAAAGCCCATTACCCTAAATGAAAGAGGGGAAGAAAAGAGGAGAGAGAGGAGGAAAATAAAATAAATAAATAAAGTTGGAGAAAATGTGCGTGCGCGCGTTGTGCCAGTTCGCGCGCGTGCTCGCACTTGGCAGCGTTTTTTTCTATTTTTTTGTTTTCCTCCACAATTCCCGCGTGGCAGCAACCAATCACAGTCGAATTAGGACTAATATTTATTTCCAGAAACAATTGTACACGTTTCGAGAGTGGGGGGGCTTTGATTGAACTCCTGGCGGACATGTTGTGGACAGATGTTTAGATGACCTCATGTTTGAAGCAATGTTGGTTCTGGACGGGGCTGCTCAGCTCCCTCTGCTTCCCATCTTTTTTGTCTTCAGCCCTCCTGCGCAGATGCTCACATTTTAATGTGTGCTTTGGCTCTCATTGAATGCCACCCATTTAAATTTTTTTTTTCTGGTTCCATCCTTGACAGACAGATGTTCAGGCATGCTGAGACGGTTAAAATGGGCCATGATGGTGGTGAAGGATGGCTACTTAACCGGGCACATGTGTCCGTTGTTGTAGAGGCGTCTGTCCTGCAACGAGATCAGGATTCATCATCAGCGCAGCTCCGCTGTCATCCTCGTAAAAGCGCAAAAAAGACTTTTCCTCTCGATAGACCCAACAGTTCTTTGGCAATATCTGACTTTCTCCAAATGATTAAGCTGATCGTGCTTTAGTTAAAGTAACCCCTCATTTAAGAGTGGAACAAGAAAAAATAACACGCTAATCAATTTCAAAATAAGCATACGAATTAATTGTCGTTTCCCACTAATTATAAATGTTAATCAAAATGTCAGGAGAAGTTAAATGAACGGGGGGGGAAAAATGTCTTATTGGTTCAAAGAGTGCCGAAGAAGAATGATAACGGTGTTTAATGCTAATAATGAACCGAAGCGCATTTGTAAAACGTGTAACAATTTAAAAATCACGCAGATTAACTAGCTTATTTATTGTCTTTTCATTGCACGGCTATCTACAACTACAACACTGTATAGTTGAAAGTAACCGCTCCGTTTTATTTGTGGGAAATATGGTCATGCTTAGCATAAATGGTTAAAGAAATATCTCCACACACACACACACACACACACACATTACCTCTAAATAAAATAAATACTTTGGATATTATTTCCTTGCCTCTCTTTTTATACAGTATACTTGTAAATAAAAAGCTATATCGAAATATTGATTTCGCATTTCCCTGCATTAAAATACGGCTTAAACAAAAAAGAAATGTTCTTAGTTTTGCTCTTTTTAACTCTCATCAGTTTTAACTGAGGTGGTCTCTCTCATATTTCTACGCTAAATGATCATTTCTATGACGCTACTTATGTTTTTGTCTCTTAAAAGCACAACAAAAAAGAAAAGGCAAAAAAAACGCGCAAGTTTAACTGTTAATTTGAAGATAAGCGTCCTCCAGGTTGTAGAGTAGATCTACAAACCTATATTGAGGGCGTAATTAACTTTACGTAAAAAGGAAAAGGAAAAAAAACAAAAAACTTTTGATGTACGAGTTCATTCTGAGATCTTGACGTTATCTCAATGATTAATGAGACTGGTTCAGTAAATGGGTTTAGGGGAGCGCCTGACTCACCGCGAGCTGATGTCGCGCGGGCGGCCTGTGTGTGGAGCGCGCCAGGAAGGAGGCCGCACGCGGTTTCAGGACATCAGCACTACGTCGAAAAGATCACACGCACCGCATTACGTCATTTGCCATCAAACAGGAGCGCGCGGACGCATGTACTTCTGTAACAGGCAATTACACTCAACCGGAATAGATGACGTATGAACTCTGATGGCATTATTACAGTGTAATATGTCATTATTACAACCTGATGATGACCTTTAAAAAAATAAAAAAATAAATAAAAAAATAATAATGACGGAAATAAAAAATCAACGCAAAAACCAATTGGGACATTTCCCCAAATAAAACACGTATTTTTACTCAAACTTATGGTTATGGTGTAATAGTTTCAACAAACTATTACACCAAGGGTGGTTTTGTTTACCTACAACAAAATGTTGGAATAAAACAAGTTATTGTAGGATGCAGAAAATTTGAAAAAGACACTCACAGGAGACTCAGAATAAATAAAATGTAAAATTGAATGAATGTGTAGAAAAAGTGAATAAAATAAATCTTTTATAATAACAAGCATAGCTTCTTTCCTTTGATCTTAATACACACTCTTCTATTAAATGGCAATACTATGAACAGTTTTCAGTCTTTTAGTTCCTGTAATGAATTGAGCATTTATGTTTTGAATGTGCTAAAGAATATCAAGTTTCAACTAATCACATCAATTAATTTGTTTTGTAGATAAAGTACACCTTAGCTACGTGATGGTTTATTGTAAGCTAGAATTAATAGTTTATTTTAAATGAGGCTTTAGAATAAACATTCACATTGTATATACTACTACTCCTGATAATATGTAATATAGTCATTTTATAAGTATGTGTAACATTTCAGGCAAATAACAGCTGTTTTCATACACCGACAATGAATAATGTAATATTAACTAAACATTGTCATGGTTACAACTAATTCAAAGTTGTAATGCAGTGCTGTCTCTTTATCATGGGCTCCTATTTCACCACATAATTTAGCTGTCCAGGAGCACAAGTTATTATAATGCGATTAGCGTGAAACGGCCTTGGAGGAGGACGGACGTAAACGAAAAGCCGACGTCACTCAAAAATTCCAGGGTACCAGAAAACCGAACGCAAACACTGTACAGCACATGGCAACGTCAATAAAAGTGGGAGAGGAAATCAGCTCAACAAGCAATGCTTAATTGAGCACTTACACTAAGTAGGGAAGGAGCAGGGAAAAAAAAAGGGAGACAAAGTATGCAGTTGTGGGAATTGGCTGTGTGTATGCCTACATCCATCTGGAATATGTATTTATGCAAAAAAAAAAAGTGTGTGTGTGTGTGGAGGGGTTGTGTCGTCATGTAATGCAAGAGTCAGGTTTGAGTTCTGTTTGTTTCTGCATGTTGGGCATTTCGGTGACATATATTTGCTGGTAAGGAGGCTATAATTGGATGGGTTTGTGGGTGAAAATCTACATGTAAGCAGTGGTGTATGTGTGAGGTTTTTTGTGTTTTCGTGTATTTGGATTATGTTGTGATGTGTGTGTTTATTTTCGAGTTGTCAGCTTTGGTATTTATGCTCAATTTAAACAAATCTTTAAACAGTCTTTACCTTCAAAGTGGAGACTGAACCGCTTGTCATCATTCCTTTCATGTATGTAACCTTGATGTTCGATCGCCAATATTTAGGTTACTACGCAGAGATTAAAACATATCGGAGAAATGACAAGAATAACACTTTTTGTTTCATCTGGATTTTGCTTCTCAACAGCCACAACATGCTCTCTGTTTATTCTCCAACACTTTGTTCCTTATGAACTTTGACGTGTGTTGAAAACTCTTGAATTGGGCATTTAACCTCCTGCCCTGCAACCCATGGCTACGGTTGGTAGCAGGTCAGACACACGGGGTCGTTCTCTTGCAGTAGAGGTTAACACTGAATTAATTTGCTAATCCTGCTTTTTTGTCCCCCCCTCTTTTGATTTGCTATTGTTTCAGAAAAATCTTCATAAACGAAAAGGTCAGGGTCAGAGCAAACGTTTCTTCTTTTTTTTTTCTTAGATCTGAATGTGACAGCGGAGTTCATATCCAATAATTACAAGTCCTTCATGCTCTTGCTGCAAGCACTGATATATAAATAAACATAATAAGTACTGTCAAAAAAACAAAAACAAACCCGGACAGACTGAAACCCCTGAATTACATGCCTGTTTTAGTGTGTGTGTGTGTGTGTGTGTGTGTGTTTGATGTGTTGATTCTCTGGATGAGCTAGAGATTTACAGCACAGGTCTGAGCAGCGAGCGTCTGCTAAAAACTGTCATTCCTTCTCCCCTTTTTAGCCCTGCAGTTGGGAGGCCGGGTTAGCCATTTTTGGGTTAACTCTATCAAGAAGAACAGCACTTTGGGCCAATGCAGTAATTATAATGCAATTTGTTGGGCTCAGGGGCCAATTTATGCCATTTCTAGGGATCAAGTCTATCCTCTGCCTGGTGGCCATGCTGGTAGATGTCTCAGGGCAAGGCTTTAATTAGGGAAGCTCACATTTTGAGACACTTTGTATTATTTCTGACCTCCTGTGGTTGGACGATGACATAATTATGGGAAAGATACTGGCAGAGGATGAGGGGGAAAAGAGGGGAATCTGATGATTTAATGAGAAACAAAGCCGAATGAAAGGTCGTGTGTGTGGAATTTGTTTACCATTATCATTTTGAAATCAAAGTCGTGCAGCGAAATCAAAGCAGACACGTGAAAACGTCACAGTCTGGAAAGAGTTTCTGAAGGGCTGTGGGAGGAATCCACCAGTTCTCCTCAATTTGTTTGAAATAAGAGCGAGTAATGGAGATTTCGAGGACGCTGCCAGCTTGCTGAAAAGAGCAGTGTGTTAGCGTCTTAATGTTCATCTGCTGCGACCCTGAGGACACTGATGTGTGTTTGAAATTTGTCTGGTTTTCATTTTGGATTAAAGGGCAAAGTTTAACATCTGTGCAAATTAGGAGGAATGGAAAAAACTTGCTATTTAATTAGCTGCACAGCTGGTTAATAAGCCTTTTATCCAACTATTTAACAATTTTTAAAGGCAGAGGTATAGAGGGCAGAAGAGAGCCATAATGCCAATTGTCCTTTTTTTACTTCGCCTTTATAGTTTGCGAAGGGAGAAATCTGTATTTATCCCTGTAGTACTTTTAGCATAAAAGCCTGGGAAAGATCATGATCTTTAAGCCAATATCAAGATGGATAAGTTCACTGATTCTTTTCCATGTACTTGCGAGTGAGTTCAGTTAGCCAAGATGTTCTATCCTCAGAATAGGAGATGATCGCATCACATCTGGGTTCAGTTTGTCACAGGTATCCTTGGAAATGTTAATATTTCCAGCAGACGTCTTCATTTAAGCTGAAACTTCTCCAGGCCTTCATTCGACACATGGAGACTTGAAAACCGCTTGCTCTCCGCTGCGGTCCAAATCATGACTCAGGAGTGACACAAAATATTTTTTTGCGGTCCGCGTGAGTTTTAAAGTCAAGAGTTCCCGCTGAGATGCGTTTGACGACAGAGAGAGGCGACGCCGTTTACGACGTTTGAGGCGAGTGGAGAATATAAGAAGAGCGGCGGTCCGAGAGGTGGGACAGTAAAACCTCATCAGCGGTTTGACAGTGTACATTTAACACGGACCAGATTCAGGTTCTAACTGAACGGAGTGAAAACAAAAGTACTAAAACTCATGGCCACCATTGTATTTTTTTAATATACATTTAAAACGCCAATCTCTTTGTTTATTTGACACATTTTTCTAAAAGTCTTGTGCTCATGTTTTCTTGCACTTTGTTCTCTAAAACTAAAATGACGATTAAACATTAATATTTTAACAGTGACAATAAGGTTAACTTTAAAATAAATGCATTATTTTGATTTTTATCCATTGATGTAAATAAAAATACAGGGCAAACGGCTTATAGATTTCACTTTCTAAAACAAGACATTTATTTAATGTGAATATGCTGATGTTTGGTGTCAGTCAGGCTATTATCTGGCAGAATATTCTTTTTGCTGTACTTTTTAAAAATAAAACATGCATATTTATTATTATTACTGTTTAACAAGTTAATGTTAGGTGTCCGTCAGGCTACCTGCCATTATCTCAATAAATAAATAAATATATGCCTACTACATTCTTCATAACACCTTTCTGCTCTTTACAGAGTAACACAAGGCTTTATTTATTTTATTTCTTTGAAATCATTTTACGATTCTTTAAACATTTGATTTATGCTGGAAAATTGATTAAGCATTGGATGATTTTGGGGATTTTAGCTGGTTGATTATTCAATTCATTTCAAATGAGTTGGTCTACCTGCAGTCAAAGCGGTGTTATCCTTATAGGAATGATTGTTGGTGCTCTATAAGTTTAGTCAAAACATTATTTATCTTCATTTTCAGATGAGAATATGTCCAAACAGTCAAATGTTACTTTCTCATGAGCAAGAGAAAAGTATAGTAGCCTTCTTCCTTTATTCCAGCTGACTGGCAGTATGCAGCAAGTTGTGGGGGAATGGGCAGCGCTGCACCACACAGCCAGCAAAAACTCCAGTCACTTTGGCACCGCCTCTGACATCTCCAGCAAAATATCTTTCAACCTTACAAAATGACTACGACTCAAGTTTTCTTTTGCTTTTGTGTCTTTTTTAAACCCTTTTTATTCCTCGATACCTGTAACCATATGTGTAGTGAGAATGCTGAGCAACTAATCAGACAGTCTGGCAGATGCATTCTTGATAAGAACCACCTGCGGGTTCATGTAGGAAACAAACAGGCTGACAGCTGTTTCTGCAGTGAGACACTGATGTGAAAATCCTCGAAATGAGAAAGTAATTTCAAAGATAGAAGAGAGAGCAACTCTTTTGAAAATCCCAATGTAACTTGAGTGATGCGTCACTTTTTCTGCTTTTGTTTTCTGTCTTTTATTTTGTCTTGGACACGGGCCGTTATGATATGCTGACTTGGAGTGAAAATACTACAGATTCATGGTGCTTGTACAACTAAAAGGCAAAAAAAGTTGGTTTGTAGACATGATGCTCTAAGCTTGTTAGTTGCAGTTTAAAACAGTGATGCTGTTATAAAAGTCATGAGTTGCATTTCTTTACTGTCCACAGCACGATTTTTGTGTTTTTTGGTGACGATAAGTATTTCTAAACGGAGAAAAGTGAGTGATTTTCTTTCAAGAAGCTGATCGGCACTGCTGTGCTGGATAACTACCACAGTTAACGTCATTGGTATTTCACGTTCATTTCTACATCAAAACTATTTCATATTTTTTGTTTGGTTTTTTTCTTGAAAGCGAGCTAAAATTAAGCAGCCCTCTTTCAGCCAGCTGACTGGTAGTGCTCGGCAACACGCTAGATTCCTCTGGTTTCTTGAGTAGTTTTTCTGGTTATCTCGTTAAAATCACCTTAAACCGTGAGGTGGGAAAAGTGTGTTGGAAATCTTTATGGCTTTCTGACAGCTTGGTAAACTTTGTCATTTAGTGACCTATTCCTATTTGATTAAAGCTTTCTGTCTTCCAGTATTTAATTGTATTTTTTTCCCTTCTTTGATTCTTTTCCAGGTTTATACTAGCTGTGTAAGAGTTAGAGGAAAGTCGTTCAAAAATTTCTCCCCGGCTCCTTTCTGTACCGCACAAGAAGAAATCTTTCAAGGGCTCCATTGGTGTTCTGCTCTTTCCTGAATTGCGGTACTCTCGGGTGTGTTTCATAATGGTACTTGGACCGTTGCAGCCTGATGTATCGCACCCGAGGGAGAAACTGCGCTCCGCACCAATCTATCAGTCCCCAGTTTGAGGAAGACGAAATGACACGCTCATACGTCTGCGATTATAGCCCCCTGTCATATTCAGAGTTTGCTTTAATTTGAGGCTATATGGTCTTTTTCTCCTATTGAGGCGCACCTCAGATGTGATCGCACATAAGCTAACATGGTTTTGCAAATTTCGATTGCGTCGTGCTTACTCAGGAAACATTCGGTTAGTAGAATATTTGCTGCTGGATTATTATATCGGAGTCATTTTTAAGCTGCTGTGTAAACATAAGAATGTAAGCAAAGCCCCTATTAGACCACCGGTTGTCAGTATGCTTTATTTTAGTAGCTCATTGGTATTTACAGCACCCACTTTAGTACATTTATTATTCCAACTGTAATAATGACTATACAAATATTACTAATTTTTTTCCTAAATTCAATTTCTACATTATACAAAAACTCTATAGCCTTTGGTTTGTCTTAAGTGGGAAGGAGACAAGGTAATTACCCTTGGGGCAATTAGAGAAAGGGGCTGAGGGAGTAGCAAGTCATTTTCTAACCCAAACATCCTGGTCCGAGGGGCCGGAGTGGCTGGAAAGCCTCCCGGAGGCTGCTGGCTGGCTCGCTGGGAGCCGTTCGCAGGGAAGCAGATCAGGGTTTGTTTTCTTTCTCCAGAGGCAGGCCCCCTGAAACCTCTGCCAGATGAACAGCACCTGAGCGCCAGCAGCTCTCCCGCTGCAGTCAGCAGAGGGAGCGATTCACTGTACTTGGCCGAGCGCGCCCATGTGCATGCAATCCTGCAGACAGCTTCATCGCATTAGCCAGCGCCGAGGATCAGAGAGGAAGCGTGTTGCTGGGTGTTATTTTCATGCAGCCTCCGTTGGGCGGTCTGACAGTGTTTGTGTGGCTCTCTAAACATGCACAACCACTGCAGTGTTGTTGGACCATTACTTCCAACCTTCGGAACAGTAACAACAAAGAATCCCTGCTAATCCTTGCGGAAAAGTGAACTTTGGAGGCAAACATAGTGCAGTGTTGCGTGACTTTTTGTTTGGTGCATTTCTACCATGTTTTCCCTTTTTGATAAATTATTCAAAAGTAATTATTCCTTTCATTGCGATTTGGATTCAACCACTGATGTCATATCATATGTTTTAATATTTAGATGATTTTGAGAATATAAATGGGCAAATAATACAAGTTCATAAATATTTTTTTTTGCCACATTTATCTAGAAAGAATATTTCATTTTGCAGAATGATAAACAGAAAATCTCTGAAATGATGAATGCTGGCATTTTCTACAACACTGAGGTAAAAATTCTGAGGTATCTGTACAAATAAAACTCGGCAACAAAGAATTATTACATATCTCATTTCTCTTTTACTCTTTGACAGGACAGGCAAAACCTCCACAACTTTTTCATTCACTTTAGAGGTATATAAGATATACTTTTTTCATAAAAATCCATTCAAAAATATCACCTTGTCCTACTTGTGTTTGAAAGGAAAAAGTTGTGATTTACTCATATGACTTTTGATCATTAATTCCTTCCTTCATTTACTGTAATAGTGTACAGGAGCCTTTCTGTGATCATTGATTTATTTTTATTACCAACAGAAGCCACACTACATTGTGTTTGTGAGAGCGAGAGAGCAGCTGGTGTTGCACAGTTCTGCAGCCAAACAAGATTTTCATTTTATCCATTTAAAGTAAAGACAGTATGCTTATAGATTAGAACAATTAGCTTGGCTTCCTGTAGCGTGAGCCCAGATGTTTAACACTGAACAAACAAATTAAATTCTGTCAAAACTGAACTTTAGAGAATCGGCTGACACCAGACAACAGGGGCCCTCCTACCTAAAAGAACTTAAAACACTGGTATGGGGTAAAATAATCATGACTACAAACATAAAATTAACTCAGAAATCCGAAGGACCTAACCAGGTTCTGTAGAAACCGTAACACCAAACGGTCTCCCTGCATTTATCTGACAATCGGGCATAACCTTACAGAAATGAATGTTAATAGATCTGAATCAGCGAACAGGACATCAACTCCTCCTCATACCACAAACGCCACATCAGGGCGCTCATCGTACCCAGCAAGCATGACAACACCAAGCAAACATGGCTTTTAAAACTCAAAAAAGGCAACAGGAGCAGTATCATTAACAATTTTAAAACACTGAATAATTTATTAGCATTATGCTACTCCAAGCAACACAAGCGTCAAATCAACCACAGTAACGTTCACAACTGATTATCAACAAAGAACAAATTAAGATGGCAACTGATGAACAGAAAAAGTAAACGATGGAAAAGAGCAGAGCAATATGTTTGCTAAGACTAATAAAAGACTAGCAACAGAAAGTGTAGCATACCTGAATCTGTCAAAACATCTGCATTGTTTGGTTCAAGTTTCCCGCCCACCCCCAAATGTCTACCTTCAGTTTTATCTCCAAAATAATCCAAAACTTTCTCACCTTTTCAGTAGCAGGGGTGACATTTCCAGCACCCCAAAGACAGTAAGGTAGCCAATATTTGGCAGATTGAAACAAATATGTCTTATTTTTCGCCTAGCAACCATCCATGATTTAGCTGCACTTCAGGGGCGCCGTTCACTAGCATCCCAGAGGAGAAATGATGGGAGTCTCAGGGGAGATTCAACGTTGAATGAGAGTCAGTTGGTGGAAATGTTGTGTAAATAATTTAGATTGCATGTTGGCACACACTGTTAAAGGCTTTCAATTAACCCAAAATCTGCCTATTAATTCAATTTGGGTCCCATTTCCTCAGAGAACCATCACCAATCAGCCACTGACATTGCTTCCTAAATTTCCAATTCTTAATCAATTTCACTGTAAATCTCAATATTACATGTAAGGAAGTTTTCAATTCTGTTACATTTTTGATTTTGAAATAGTAGATAATCGGAGTGAATGTATAGATATACTCACCCTCGTTAAATAATTATTACAAACAAGGTTTTAATTCTTTATTGTTGCAGCCTTTGCTTAATGCTTTTTCTTAATATGGCTATAATAATATGTATCTTAATATGCATGTGATTTTTGTTGGTTTTCTGGTTTTAATGTGTTTACAAAAATCTCAAACTTTTTTCCACATTACCATGGCGGGATATTTGTATGTTAATTTTTTGAGGAAAGTGAGTAATTCAGAACAATTTGGAATAAAAACTGTGAAAATAACAAAATGTGAAAATGGTGAGCCTCTGGATACTTTCCAGATACACCGTATACGCAAACAAAATGAAGGTATTGGTATTATTTTAAACGCATTTTTCAGACTTAATTTTTAAAATTTGACTGTAAAACATTTATTCATTTCCTAATGTATGCCGTTATCATACTTATTTTTACAAGGCAAAGTTCTCTTTTGACCTGCAGCAAAAAACTAAATTAAAATTAATCAAAAGTTGCATAGATATAAAAGATGGATGGTAGCTTTGTAGACCTCCTCTAATTCAGACACGGTTTCTGTTTAAGAATCACTCAATAAGCCAAGTCACAGCACTGACAGTATGGACTAAGAAGCCCTTCAGAAGCTCAACAGCTTGTGAGTGATACCCAGCAGGACAGAATCGGGCTGGAAAGCTGCAGGCAGGGATGAAATGGTTGTTTTGTTTTTTTTCCAAGTAAATAAATGGAGTTGGGGCAAAGTGAGCTGACTGATGAATCAACGTTATCATCTCAGTTGCCACTCCGGTGAATCCGACCTCCTCCTCTTTGTATTTTTACACGCTTTAAATCTCCATCAGGGCTGCCAAGAGAGAATAGTAGAAGTGTTTGTATTCACGACTGAGTGAGAATTAGTCTTGGCTTACTGACAAGAATTTCTACGCTGGATCTTATCATTTTGAAGGTTTTCGGCAAATTAGCTTGATTAGAACAAAGCTCCACTCACACTTCGGCCAGAAGCCTCTTTCACCTTACGATGGTTTTGGTATTAAACCAAATGCCTCCGACTTAGTTTCGGTGGGCTTAACATGGGAGGAATGAATGAAAGAAAAAAGAAATTCTGCTGTTCTCGTTTCGTTTTGCTTCCTCCGGTTTTGAAGTAGAGCGGAAGGATCGGTAGCGCGGTTTTGTACAGTATTTTTATTATTTTTTTTCCCTGGGATGAGTGAGGCTTGCCATCAGCTTTCTAAAAATAACGAGCTGCGCCTGCCAAACTTCCTACATAATTAGTGAAGTATTTCACACTTTGCACAACATCAAAATGCAAAATCGGTAAATTAAGCACGGTCTGTGTAGAGTGGGTGGGGACTTTTTAGAGGAGGCATGGCTGACATCCAGTGCAGCACATGGTCACTCCTAAAAAAAGCATGAAATAAAGAAAATATACACAAAGCAGCAATGATGGCCATTTCATTTCCTGTTGTACGGCTCGGCTACAGTTCTACAAGAAATCTGAATTGGAGATCATTTGTTCATATTTATTTATCAAATAGCCTTCTATTTTATATTTACAAGCACCCGGATAGACGTGAGAAGAATGTGTTAAAGTATCCTTTAATGAGCCTTGAATGGGGTTTCTAAACAGAAGGAATGTTATTGCACTTCCTGGGTGGGTCAGACAGAATTTTAAAACCCAATCAAATGCTGAGCCTTAAATAGGATCAAAATGTGTTTGGTTTGGAGTGTAATTTGTATAAAGTTCTCATTTGTGTTGTCTGTGCCTGTGAGGGGGGGAAAAAAAGAAGCTTTGTAGTTCTAAATGAGATTAAGTCCTTCATCCAGACTCGCGAGATGAAGGTCAGGAAAATTCTTGACCTGCATAATATTGTACATGGATTATAAAGGTTCAATACCAACCTGTTGGTTTTCTGCTGGATATACAAAGCTGTTCAAAATCCCCAAAATATGAACCTTTATGTATCAAAATGTTTTTATTCTCTCATGAGTTCATCAAGTTTTTATGATGCGTCCACAAATGCATACATACCGTTTTTGAAAACTGCAGAACATTGTAATTTTTCACAAATTGTTGCATTGCAATCACACGTCAAAGTTTTGCATTGGATTTTCTGTAATGGGCATTTGTATTCAGCTGCTTTTACTCTGATCCCCCCAAATAAAACCTACCTAGAGTCTATCTGTATTTCAACATCGGTATAAAAAGATATTCTGTGACAACCTTGGAGGTTTGTTGCAGATAAAAGGAGAACAAACATTAGCAAACTGTATTATGAAGACCAAGGAACACAGCAGGCCGGTTAGGAATAGGATTGTGAAGAAGTTTTAAACGAGGTTTGATTTTAAGCAATGTTCAAAGCTTTTAAAATCTCACACTGTTCAATCTAGTCATATCTACCAAGAGATGACCAAACCAGGCAAGAAAAGTTTTAATCAAGGAAACAAACAAGAGACCCTCTGTCAATCTGAGGGGACATCAGAGATCCACAGCCCAGGCGGGACAATCTGTTTCAGGACAACTATTAGCTGTGATCTCCACTCACCTGATCTTTATGTATTAAAGAAATGCATGTATCCTGCAGTTTCCATAAAGTCATGTAGAGGGCATGTGAGGACAGAACACAATGTTTAAAAGAAGATATTCTAGTTGAGACCAAAATTTAGCTTTGAGTGACAGAACACTGGCATGCACATCACCCTGAACAAAACATCCCTATGATGAAACACGGTTGTGGCAGCATCATGCTGGAGGACTTTTCAAAAGACTGTGAGATCGCTGTTACAAGTTCAGCTTTTTGCATAACATGCAACCAGAGCTGTGATGAAATGGGTTAGTTTGAAGCATGTGTGCTAGGAGAACCCAGTCAAAGTCCAGTAAGTAGCAAGACATGAAATTGGTAGTTCAGTCACTCTCTGTCCAAGCTGAGTTTAAGCTATTTTACAAAAATAACTTTAGTCTCTAGAGATTTAAATCAGGTACCCTCTTTTCTCAAAAAAAAACAAAAAAACTCCAGCTATAAATGGAACAAAAAGTGGTTCAATTGACTCAAATAGTCGATCCAAATAAAAGCCACACTTAAAATCTTATCACACAATATCAGCATCAAAGTTGTAGTTGATACATGACAAAATGTTAAAACGTTGAAAGGATATGAATATGTATGATGCACAACTTAATATCACTATGCCTTCACCCCCCTAACCCTCAGTCATCAGGGCCAAGCCATCAGAGGGAACTGTCACCATGTCCACTGTTGCACTCTGGAGAGTTGAACTTGACTAAAACATATGTCTTCAATTTTAATAGCTCTCCGTTCTCCCCCCCCCACACACCCTCACAGATGGCCCGAGGGGGGAGGGGTTGCCTGAGAAGCTGCGTTTCATGTAAGAATAATTTGCGCTAAGTAGCTGGGCGATCTGTTTGTTACGCTAGAGCTGACAGTTTGTTTATGTTTCTTGAGGAGTATGATGGATGGAGCAGGAGTTGATGCTAATTAGACTAAATTGTTGCGAAAAATGCTGAGGGTCTGCGCTGCACCGCTAAGGCCAGTTTCCATTGTTCCTGTGTCTTCGCATTCTGGACGTAATTGAATGGAGCTTGGGCCCATTCATCACGGCAGCGGGCGACTAGAGCGGGAACCGAACGGCTCGACCTGGACAGAGTAGTTTGAGGAGAGGGATGTGACTGCAGGGCGGGGAGGGAAGACCACTGCAGTGAAAAAGTGTCACTGTTTTTTCCCCCTGCTCAATTAAATGAGACACAACCTGATTCCAACCGGCCATGAAATTATGTTTACTCATGAGGAAGCTGAAGGTTTTACCCGTTGTAACTTGACATATTTGGTCAGTGGCAAAAAATAAAAAAAGACATTAGGAAAAGTTGCATTGCCTATTTCTTATAGTTCGTATTGCATTTTTTGCATAGAAACAAATAAGTAAACAACATATACATCAGGGGCAGCACTCCATCTAAGCAGCAACAGAAGCTTTCATCCAAAACTTGTCTGGGAAGAGATGTAGGATTTAAAAATTAAATATCTTCTTCACTTTATTCAGATCTATCAGATACAATCACACTGAAGAAAGAGCTGCATTTTGTACAAACTATTAGAATTATTTGAAATCACACAGGTGTTTTGATTTGGGGGACAAAAAAAACCCATGTCTGACTCATAAACGGTTTATTGTGCATCCGAAACAGGCAGCTGGTACATCTTTACCTAAATCAAGTATGGTTTTAGTCTGTATGTAATCTGCAAATGTACGTATTCATTTATGGCAAAACCTATGACAAACGGAAAACTTCACAGATGAAGATCTTTGAACTGCATGAAATGCAGTCCTTAGTGTTTCAGCTGCTTTTTGAGCATCTGCAAGAATTAGCACCGTCTCTCTTTCTCTATAAAATTTACTGTAAAGGACAGAAATCACTGTACTCTTTGAAGAACCTGCATTTGCTGTCAGCAAAATGATGTATATGGCCTTTGCTATAGTTTTTCATGACACCTCCATGAAAATAGGTGTGATTTTTAATTCCTGCTCAAAATGGGGACCCCATTACCTCTGGGCAGTCTTTGGAGGTTGCTGACCTCAAATCAGATTGTTCACCAAAAACAGGTATTGAAAGTTGAGTCTAGACTCGGATACCAATAATTTTATCACTTGTGTGCATTCGGGGATGGATCAAGACATTTCTATCTGTTTACCAAGTGTCGTATTGACTACACAACATCTGCGCTGCCACAGTGGACAGTGCATGTGTAGAAATGTTGTCATATTATGCTACTTTAACCATTATTTCATACGTTTTGTGCATGAATTTGTCTCACTTGAGAAATTTTCACTATTTGTGTAAAGATCAAGAACCAGCTCACAGTACCACGTTGTGTTTTTAATCACCAGCATGACTGTAACAATACGCTCAGACAACACGAACAATTTCAAACAGATCTTAGTCCGTTGCTGTACTGTGTTCTCATAATATAAGGTTTGCTTCCACATCTGTGCAGTGCCTTCTTGGTGAAATTGCATGTTTTACCAAAGTAATTCTGTGTACACAAAACTTTCATGTCTCGACTGTATATTGGTTTTTCTGTCTTGTTTATTTTTGTTTCATTTGCTGTTTCTTTTTTTTTTTTTTTCATCTGGAGAAATATTTTGAGAAAGAATGGAAGTAAATTAGATTACTAAACAGTTAGACCTGTAAGTCCTGCCTGCAATGCTTTAGACATGCCCTGGCCCCTGTAGGTACGCGCAGATGTGCATTAACTAACTTCTCCACTCCCTCTCTGGCCCTCTTTCACACAGTTGATGGAAAACATTTCCACCATGTAGCTTTAAAAGAACAGTGTAATTTCTGACATAGGAGCCAAGTAAACATGTGTGTTGGACCTCATAGTTACTACCAGGCTTGATGAGACATTGACAATACAACACTGCTGTGTCCTCTCAACACGTTCGCTGTTTTCACTCTCACCCTGTTACTTCCTCTTCTACGAAACATATCTAACGCTTCATCTGCAAGTAATTAGCTCCTAAACACAGCAAGCACAACAATACTGCAAACTGTATGGGATTGTCACAGTTGGATGTAACATAGAACAGAGCTCAGCTGAGCAGACCGGACCCTCCACATGGTCTGCCATATATGGGGTTGACGAGGATCTACCTTCCTCATGTTTAACTGGATGTAAACGTGAATTCCCTCCAAAGTTCCACATTGTAAACGGATGACAATTGGTTTTTAATATCCCGACTCTCTCATGAAACGGCAGAACTTTATTTTGATGAGAGACATATGCCACTGAAGAGCCCTTCTGTGTAAGCTTTCAAGCAACAGAACTCGCTGAAAATGAATTTTAGCGTCTACATGAGCAACACTGAGAGAAACCTGAGAACAGATACAGAGTCAAGGTGATGGGAGATTGAGCGAAAGGCTAGATGACTGACCTCCACTCCTTAAAGCTCCACTGGGAGAAAAAAGGCCGAATGATGTTGATCTGTAAACGAAAACGCCACCAAAAGTAGATGTTGTGCTGTGTTTGCAGTGTAAAATATTAACTTCCTAAACCCAGAGAAGCATCGATAAGAAGTGTGCTACGATGTTCTGATCCATTTTTATTGTAAAACTGTGAATTGCAATTTATCTACATGAACTTTAAAATAGGACGCAAGAACCTTTCAAAATGCATTTCTTCTCTCTCATACCGTAAGAAAACATTAATTAATATTATGAAAAGAGGAAACAGTCACTGGGTTTTATTGCTATTTCGAAATATAAGATCCGACATTTTACACTTTCATTTGGACTTTGTATTCGTAACACAAGTTAGCATTTCTGTAGTTTAAGAGCTTTCATTCCGACTGGTGATTCATTTGACTTTTCAACTTTGAATATGGAAATTCAAATATCTATAGCATGAATCAAGTGCATCATAAATACATTTTTTTTTTTTTATCTCCTTTTTGCCTGGTGATCAGAACGTGGAAAAATGTGCAAGGTGGCCTAACATGAAATCCTGCCTGGAAAGTAAATGAATCAGTGTGGACATGGCAGAAATGTCTCCTTAAAGAAAAAGGCCTCAGCAGGCTTCGACAGCGGCGCCTATAAGAGCTACAAGATGAAACGAATCTATTGAATTTTAGAAAGCAATACACTTTCTTTTATATCTTTTGACGTCTTAGTTCTGATCAATATTTTCATAGTCGTTTTATGTATGCTGTAACAAACCTGCTTTGTCCTCTAAATAAGCAGACATGCTGTTCTTCTGAAAGGCAAATTTCTCAATTATCCACTGACATTCTGCTGCAACTAGCTGCAAGACGCAGTCAGTCGCATGTAAGGGCAAACAAAATTTCATTTTAAAGATGGAAACTTTTTCCAAGTCGGTAAGAATAAGTGACAGCTGTGGGTTTTGTATAAACAAAGCAAAATCTCCGACTCGGATGGGGCACGAAAAGGCCAGCCAACCTGATGAAAGTTCTGCTCAGTTAGTTTGTGTCCCAATCTGTCAGATCAGGGAGCCTGGTTTCCTGTCTTGTTAAGCAGACATGTCTGTTTCTTTTTGTTTTGTTTTGTTTGTTTGATGGACTGTGATGGATCCAGGCTCGTCTTATTGTACGTAGGGTTATGTGCTCGCACTTTTTCTCCTCCTTTAGTCGATCACATGTCAGAGGGAAACGAGGCTGAGGAGAGACTGAAACTGAACCCTGACATTTGGTTTGAAATAAATGAGAAACTTTGCTGCGACAATGAAGGATCTCTTTGTATCTGCACTGGAAGTAACTGAACATTACTTTTTTTTTTTTTCATATTTGGCACATTGGCTTGCATATGGAGAAAACACAAACAATGAAATGGAGAAGTGCATTACCAGTGCAAAGTTTTTTAAGCAATGTCATAGTGATTTAAGGATTTGATTTTCCTAAAGCTTTATGGAGAATTAAATGTTTAGGATTTTCTGAAGCAACATTGGCCTGCGTGTGGATGTGTTGTATATGCTTCTCTTTTATGATTTTAAAATGGATGTTTAGCAGTTCAGTAATTGGAGGTTTAAGAGACTAATAACATAAATTGAAATATTTTTTTTGTAAATGCATAGATCCTATTGTATCCTCAACTTTTAAAATACCTTTACTGTACTATGGCCAAAAAACAAGAAAGTCAAACTGTATGGGTGGGATGTGAGTTAAGGATTTGGAGCATGGGGGGCAGAACGAGGGGATAGAGAGAGGAAGCGAGTTAGCCTCGGATGGGCGAGAGTGAAACCTGAGCATGATTGAGTTAGGGGAAAGGAGACAGGAGCCCCGAGGCTGCCAGTCAGATGCTGTGTGTGTGTGTATATACGCTGCTCTTGTCATGCTGCCCTGTTAGCATGGGGAGATTGTGATGGAGTTATCTGGCTTGGACCTAAAAACTGCTTGTCATCTTGTGTATACACAAGGAGGTAGCGTTAGTCTGTGTGTATGCTTGTACGGTGCCAGCAACATTACTCACCGGCCTTTTGGGACACCAGCAAAGCCTCGCCTGGTTCCTTTCCCTTTCAGTGGAAATGTACTCATTGCATCCTCTTAACTCTCAGAAGATGAAGGTTATACAAACAGACATGGAAATTAGGTCTTAGAGGGTTAAACTATTACCTTTCTTGTGGGATTCATCTTCACCTGCTTTTCAAATGTGCTGTGAAACGGCTGGAAACGTTGCCACGCATAAAGGCAAGCCGCATTACTGAACCATAATGTCATTTTTGTTGCCATTAAAATTAAGCTTTATACCTTTTCCACTGTGTGAGATATTGTATAAACTGTGGGGGGAAAAGAAAAAAAAAAGTCCCTTACTGAACGCAGTATGGAGCCCCTGCTTCACACTGCAGCGGCACTAAGCAAAAGCAGATGTTATAAAGTTTACAGAAATCAGAACATTATTTTCCTGTTTCCATTGCATTCTTCTAAACACTTAGTGAACAAGCTTTGAAGTCACCCAAGAAATCTCGTCTGCGGGAGAAATGATAGGATCTCCTGGAGCAATGGAAGCTATTGTGGAGAGGCAGGGAGGGCGGCGGAGGTGGCTAGAAGTCTGGGGGGATTTGTAGAAGCCTTTAAAAGGGCGGTGGGTTGATTAAGAATAAGAGGTGCTTCTATTGTGTTGATTCTACTTTCTCATCTGATTTAAGCTGCGGAATGGGTTTGGTCTGCACATCTTGATCTCTTTTGTCAAGATTTATTCCACAGACCTGATGTGATCTGGGATGTAGGCAGGAGATAAGATGTGTTTAGGCAGGTCTGCTGTGGGTCTGATCATAACATCAGATAAATCCTAACTGTGTTAGCTGGCCTCACTGCAGGCTGTGTGCAGGGTTGACACGAGCCCACATCAGGCCTCTGTAATCTGTAGGAAACAACCAACCAGACTAGCTACGGAGCCTCCAACAGCATCCAGACCCATTAAATTTTTTTCTCTGTTTTGTCACATTACCACCACGAACTTTAAAGTTTACAAGGTAGACAAAGATATGCATAAATGTGAAGGTGGTTGAAATGTATAGATGCACCTTTTTCTTTGCAGAAAACCATAAGTCAGATTTGATTGGTAACCTTAATTTTCAAATCTCAATGAAATTTGAAAATTGACTTCAGGCCTGGACTCTGACTGGACAGCTCCAACAAGTGATATGCTTGATCCAGCTGTATGTTTAGGGTCCTTGTCCTGCTGGAATCTCAGCCACTAACAGATTTTCTTCCAGAATCTAATTTTGAGTTGGTCTCTCGCATAAAAGGATAGTAGAATGTATTTAAAAGCTTCTCAATGTAATGATCCTGCCACTACCAAATTTTGTAATGCCGTGTTTTGAGTTGCTTGCAGTGTTCTGCCATACATAGTGTTTTGCATGAAGGCAAAATTCTTATTTTGGTCTCGTATCACATTCTGCTTCCTTTGCTTTCTGTCAACAACGGCTTACATATTGGCCCTCTTCCGTCGAGGCAGGATTTAGTTTGTGCACGACATGAAAGTTGTGTTGTCTACAGATTCTTCTACCAGAGTTTGGCGATCTCTGCATCTCCTCCAGAATTACTGAGGGTTTCTTGGCTGGTTATTCGATTCTTTCTCTTCTGACCAAACTTTTCGTCTAGGTGGGTGGCCACATCATGGTGAGTTTGCAGCTGGTCAATACTCTTTCGTCTCAAAGCACTTTAACAACAAAAAGAGAGTCATTTCAATTCAATCACACATACATTCCAGTTGATCCTAGTTATCTTAAAAAGTCCAATGATGAAGGAAACCCAGTAGACTGCATCAAGTCATTGACTTGATGCATTCATTACGTTTATGTTTGGTTGAAGAATTGAAGAGTCCTCTGTAAGAGCAATGACTTGGACTGGATTGTATTCAGGGGAATCAGAGTAAAGAGGGGCTAAATACAAATGCACTCAGTGTTCACTTTTTTAAAAAAAAAAGAGAAGCTTAGACAACCATTTATCCAATTGCACAGCAAATCAAGTCATGCACCCTACGTGTACTGAATGATATAATGCTAAAATACAAGAATGTTTGGCTTACTGTGACAATATAGTATAGTAAGTATTCATACAAGGGGTATGAATACTTTTGTAAGGCACTTTATGCCTTGTAAATTTCAACTCTCCATGGAAGTGCCTCCGTTTTCCATTTGCCGTGCACCAATCATTCATTAGTACATCTTTCGGGGTCGGAACCTGTTTTTCCTTAAATGTTCTCAAATAACTGAACACTTCTGTTGCTGTTAATGCGAAACGTGTGTACCCATCAAAGTGGCGTGCAACATTGTTCTTTACACCACATTCTAACTAGATGCAACTCTGAAAGGAAGAAGCAATGAAGCAGTAATGCAGCAAGGTTTCAATAAAGAGTGCGACTTGTAAGATGGCTACATCTGCTGCGCATTAGAGTTCAAGCACGCTCTCACAGGTTAACTAATTCTTTATGTTACCTTGACTGACTGAATCCCCTGAGAAGCGAATGTGAGGCACAATGAGGAGCTTTATCATTTTAAGATGCATCGGACTTCAATGTCACCATCACTCGGTTTTGATTTAACTGTGCAAATCACCCTTGTTACCATGTATTAGGAGCGTAGGAAAATACAAATACCTTGTCCCTCTCTGGTACTGTTCCGAGCAACTCTGCTTCCTCTCAGCCCTTGTTGTGCTCTAATACAATGTGGCATATGAATCACGCACACAATGCATGTCTTCATTCGTACTTCATAGAGACAGGACCTCACAGGGCAGGCACTTTAGCATTTCCTGCGTTCTCATCTTCAAGGCTTAGCAAAGACGTGCATTCCTTTTCTCTTCACATAATTCAATAGAGAGTTTGACAATCACAATTAGGCTAAAGGCAGAGTACCCTGGCAGCTTTCCTTTGGTTATATGGAATTGCAAAACTATGCCCATTTACCCATCCATATGCGGTGGGTCTCAAACGGTGATGCATCTGTGTTGGGTTTGACCCATAAGACCCCCACCCTCGGCTAAACAAAGTGCCTACAGAGAGCACTGGAAGATGGCCAGATTAGATTGCCGCTGAAGACCCTCGGGAACTTTTCTACGGGCTTGGAGGGCTACAAAATTTCCTAGAGTGTCTGAGTAAGTATCGCATCTCCTTTAATGTGTGATGGAAAAGGAGGTTGTACGCACAGAAAGTCGACTTGCAGGTATTTCAATCGGTGAGACTTTTTTTTTTCTTTCACCCTGATTGTTTGCCTTGTTTCTTCTCCACACACTCCTTTGTTTTCATTGGCTGCACAGTTGATGATGCTGCAACGCTGGAAAACGACTGGTGTGATTTTTACAGGAGGACAGGGAACACGGGTCATAAAACTCGCCTCCTTGATTTTCCACAACCAAAAGAGAAAAATGCCCCCTCCCCTTCACCTTCCCTGTCAAAGCACAAGCTGTCTGTAGGAAGTCTGCGACATACAAGAAGCAGAGATGTAAACTACCGCCCTCGTCAAGGAGGTCTCACGTCAGACTAAGGAAAAACTCGCAGACAAAGTTGTGACATGTCACAATAGAAATATTTTTCTGTGATTTTTAGTCATTTTTGGGAGCTCACTGGCAGTGAAGGGAATCCTGTGGGACTTTGGAACAACAAGCAGCCATCCTGGTCCGAGGACTCCTGGGAGAAGGAGAACCCACAGCATTCCTCCCCTCGATGCAAACTGCCTCTCCCAGACAGACGGGGAGCCCATCCCTCTTTTTGCCCTCGGGAACCTCCATTTCTAAATTCAGATGGTTGCTACAGTGAGTGGATGCTGTCAAAGCGTAGCAAAAAAAACAGCCAGATAGCGTTTTTTGACCACTAGTTTAATAAAAACTTGTATCCTCTGCGTGAATTCACACATAGTAGGCATTCCCATTGTCTTGACCTTTCTTGCAGGTCAAACTGACCATTGGGGATTGCAGATGTGTGTGCATGTGTAGGTCAGATGGCTGCAGCAGGAAATCTCTTCCGCTGCGTGCTGTTTTGGGGTGTGAAGGCGGGGAAAACACGGGGTGAAAGATGGTCCTGCAGGACCCAAGTCAAGCCATGAAAGTTTAAGTAAATATGAAGAGAGGGGGATAACACTGGTGGTCCGGGGTCCCCCCCTAATTTCTCAGCTGATGTTTTCCTTCTCCTCTGCCCTTGTTTGGACAACAGTGTGCGGTGCCGTATGATGACCCTGTGGCCCAGTCTTCAGTTTTGCTTTCCTTAAGAACAAACTACTGTATTTTCAGTGTGCTGGTGTGAGTTCTTCCTGATTTCATGGGGTCACTCGTGCCTAAATTTAGGCAGACGCACTTAGAGGCCGGACAACTCACATTCATAGACATTCTACTTTCCGTAGAGATAATCCAATGTAAACGTTTTATAATGGCATGGTCTAGTACACCATAATGTTCAAGACATTTTTTGTCACACACATTGCAAACCACATTTCCCTTTTTGTGCTTATATCACGTAATCACAACTTTGTCAGTTATTTATCCCCTCTTTGGTATATTTTTCACACCCAGTGCATTGACACTAATTGCCTTTAAGTGTAGCTACCAGCAGACTAATCTGCACCTAAAAGTGCCAACACAGATTTGTGGGATTTTGGTGTGCTTGGGTTTATACTTGCAATGCCCAAAGTATTCATACACCTTGAACATTTTCCAAATGTCATATTGCTACAACAAACTTCAACGCCTTTTAGAGGGAATTTATGTAGCAAACACAAAGTAGTGAATAAATAAGTGAACAAAACAAAAAATGTATACATGGCTTTCTAAAAACTGCTAGATGAACTTGCATTCAGCCTCCTTGGTCAATACTTTGTGGAAACACCAGTTACTTCTGTGTGTCTTTGCATAGCTAGAAACTAAAAGTTTAGCCTTATTTGCAAAATGACTCTAACTCAGATTGAATGGAGAACATCTGCGAACAGTAATGTTCTAGTCCTCCTACTCAATTGCATTTAAGCATGGACTTTGACTAGACCTTTCTAACATATGGATGCTCTTTGATTTGAACCATTTCATTTCTTCCAAAATTTTTATTCCAAGATCTGTATTTAGTTCCAGCTTTCTTCCCTGAACATCCCCAGTTCATGCTTCTTCCAACCCCATGTATTACTGTGCTCAGATTGAGAGTAAATTACTCATGCGTAATCTCCATTTACTAAACGGGTTCTTCGGGGAATTTGTTGGGTTTTACTGAGATATGAGTCAATGGGGCTTAATGCAAATATGTGCTATTTATTTTTAAAAGCATACATTTTTCCTTTCCACTCCACAGTTATGCACTGCACTACTTTGCGTTAATCTCCAAAATTCAGTCGAAATAAAAACAATCAAATATTTGGCTGCATTGTGGGAAAAGTTCAATGGGTATGAATACTTTGACAAAACACTGTCATTTCAGCGCTTGTCACGTCTGTGTAACAATGTCAGTGCAGATCTTTACAGTCAGTGATTCGGGAAGTTGCTCTGAAAATGTCTTACATTTTTGTGGCCTGTCGGGAAGGGAGGTTTGCTGCAATCTGGATGTAGGGGTTTAGCGAGAAGGCGACGAGGATTAGATTTGTTTTCCCACTGCTACCAGCAGGAAGACGGAATCACAGTCTGGTGTCGGGATGGAGTCATTAAGAGATGAGAGCATATTTCTACATAGTGATGAATCACAAGCCGAACTGTTAAGTCATGGGAAATGTTTCAGTGTTCCCCATAATTTGTTCAAAGGGGTCGTTGAAGCTTCTTTCATTCTGATGACAATTTAATTTTAAAGACCTTGGTGAGAAAAAGGGGAGCATAAAATGCCAAAAAGAGCACATTTTACTGTACAACTTTGAATTATTTTCCAAGTAATAATCCTGCTGGTGGAAGCTGTCGTCAAAACAACAAAAACAAGCCATACACAGATGTTTAAACATGGATCTACAATTACTTGTGTCCCCAATAAAAAAAAAGCATGAAAGGCTTGAAATAAATTTTGATATATTGTTGTAAGTTACAGAAGAAAAAGCAACTTTTATTTTGAGTTTAGATTTTTTTTTGTAATCGAAATCACCAGTGCTACTATCATTAGCAACTCTTTCCATTTCTTTACTAATATATATATATAATATATATTCAATTAGCAATCCTACAAGTATATAAAGACTCATGTCTCTGAGTCCATTCCTGGTGTAGAAATATTACATTCCTCATTAGTGACCCTTTACTGATTGAATGCAGAAAGTGTGCCAAAATGATTTTGGTTTTTTTTTTGTCATTAAATGACATTAAATTACTGAATTGAATTTAAACTGCAGTGTATTATAAGCCTGGCAGCCACCAGGCTTGTTTACAGGTGTTTTTTTATACACCAGTCACAGCAATAATGGTAAAAGAGGTTAAAGACTCTTTGGTGAAATGGTTGGAAGCACAATGGCAACATAGTATGGTCAGTATGTGAACACAGAGAGAGACTGAGGTCAGGTGTCATTTTTTTATTTTATTTTTTTTATTTTTGTTTGCTGGAACGCTGTAACCACTACCTGTCGACATGCTAACAACTTCAGCGAATAAATCACAAGTCAACGATAAAAGATAAAAACATTTTGGACTCTTTAATTAGTATGAAACAACAGAAGTGCAAATTTATTTTAATTGCATTTCTTTTTATACATTTACCTTTTTTAAAACTTTATAGTTGGTGTTTAGGTATTGTTAATAAAGCCTTCCAATAACACATAATTGCCTAGTGATATTTTCACTCAAAAACATAATGGGCCGCTGGACAAAGCGCCTTGCACCATTGTGAACCGATGTGAGTTGCAGCTTTCTGTGTGCATAACTGACAGGAGTTGCATAAAGTGTGGTATTCTGCTATAGTAGCTCGTTATATTCAAGGTTTAGCATGTTGTGTCCTCAGAGTTTGTAAGTTCTACATACATTGTTTATAGCGACTTATCATCGCTACAAACGATGCCCATTGTCCTGCAACTTCTGATATTAACAGGACATTTTAACTGGTCATTTTCTCCATTTTCATACCAATGTCTGCATATTTTAAAAATGCATACGTTTTAGCTCGCGTTGAAGGTTTGCAGGAAGTGAACTACATAGAATAAAAGCAACCATGCTGTATTCTGTTACAACATTTAGAGATGTGAATTTGAATGGCACCATCTGTTAGATCACTCGGCTGTTTTTTTAGGATGCTTGTGGTAATTCATAGGTCTTTCCAGGGATGAAACTATTTTGGCTCAGACGGTCGCGTTGCATTCTGTCTGCTGCAGCTCCCAATATTGAAATTCATCATTGGACTTGTGAAACTTTGTGTCTGTATGGAAATTCTCAATTTAGCAGGTGTTCACAGCGTGTTGGATCTTTCCCACCATGATTCAATTGGTATGTTTTCAATTATGTTTGGATTTGTTTTTTTGGCTCCTCATGGTTTAGAGGTTCTGTTCGTATTCGTTTCTCTTTTCATCTGCTTCTGGGTCGAGTATAATTACTGTCTTTGCCATGAAACCAAACCTTAATTCATAATGATAGGGATGTCTGAGAAAATGGGTGTACTAACAAAATATGATTTTTACATTCAAAATAAGAAGGGTTTTGCGATAATAAATCAAGTGCAGAGATTTTATGCTTTATTGCAGAGGCTGAAAATTAATGTGTATTAAAAAAAATATTCAAGGAAATTTTCGATTTTGGATTCCCTCGAACTTATTGAAGTAGTTTAACATAATTTCTTTCTGGTTTTCAAAGGTCAAAGAAAGTTTTGGAGGCTAAAAAAAAAGCAACCCAGATTTAACTTTTCTCATTTTTTTTTTTTCTTAAGGGAGCTGCAAATCAAAATATGAGTCACTAGGTCTGAAAATCTGTCAGAATGCAGCATGTTTAGTAGAAATTCAGATGGAAATTTGGGTAGGGTAACTATTCTGCCTGTCCACAAGTAACAAATCAAAAAGGAAGAAAATCTGACCGGTTTTGAACTCACCCAAGTTTCAGGGTGTTCCCCAATACTGCGACGATTCTCCCATCTCTACGGCGGCGGCCCTGAGACCTCAGCTCTAAATCTGATGGGTGGATGTAAGAGGAGATGCATGGCAGAATAACAGAATGTGGATTTTGTTCACCCCTTGGCTGCAGTAAAAATCTCAGAGAATTACAGAGTGAGAGACAGTTTAACACAGAGTCGTAAATATGTCTTTGGAACGTTTTTACTTTTTCCCTTCCTCTACGCTTCTCCTGTGACATCTCTGTTACTGTGCTGCATTGATACTGCAGAGTTATTTCTTATTTTACTTTTTATGATATGTATGTATACCACTAAGCAGTTTTTCTCAGTTTCTAGTTGGGATCTTGCAGAAAGATTTATACCAATTTCTCAAGACGCTTTTTAAAATTCTTAGACGGAGTGGTGGAAAGGATGAAAGTGTGCCAGATCAGCTAATTAGTGATTGAAACAGATGTTGTAGAATAATCAGGTAGTGAAGTTGATGTTTATTATTAATAAGGAACAACACAAGGAAGCTTCACTCTTTTAATTGTCGTTCGATATTATTCTCGTCACCTTGTAGGCTGTACCAGTGTCCAAAAATAGGCTCCATCAACTATTCCAATGGAAATTGCTTGTTTAGGTATAAATTCAGCAACATTTAACCCTTGGTGCACCAATTTGTCGGTGCAGACTTCCTTAATTCTCAGTGATCAGTCAATACTTACATGGGAAGCTTGCTGTTTAATCTTAACTATTTCAGCCAAGGCCTAAAAATCAACCACTGTCTTCTGCTTATCCATGAGAGAGGTTTGACTGACAGGTCGGCCCACCAGACCATGTCTGTAGTTGGCAATAGTCACCCCACTGTTCTCAACTCAACAACTTTCTTGCTATAAGCAGAAATGCTTCAGACGAAAAAAAATTGGCATTGGCCAAAATCAGGGATCGTCAGGTCTTTTAAAAGCGACTGCTTCTTATGAGGCTCAAAGCCTGTGTGCCCCATAAGGAAATGTGTTGGTTTTGGATTGGGGTTAAGTTTAGGACTACTAGGGTGTGAACTGAGTTTAGGTGAGGGTTGGGTATGGACTGGTAATGGTTAAGTTTAGGGTATGGGTCAAGGATATGCTATAGAAATCAATGAAAAAGGAATAAAAGTCAATGCAAAGCCCCTGTGAAGATACAAAGACATAGTATGCGTGTGTGTGTCTGTGTGTGAATGCCAGAGAGGTAGAGGTCTCCCTCTTTTCGTTTCCAGCCTGTGGGAGAGTCCCTACCCAAACCGCAGCAGGGTAATAATCACTTAACCCAAATCAAGCGCAATCAGGACGAGCTGGGCTGCAGCTGGGAGGCACCCAACCCACGGGGCTGAAGGGTGGCAGCGGGTGAGAGGGTGGGCGACTTAAGTTAGTCAGAGTCTGGAGGGGCGACAGGGTGGGGTCGGTCTGCATTATGATGTGGACACTGATGACCAGGGAAAAGATCAAGAGCGCCAGCCTTTGTTGTGCCATCCTCATCCTCATCTGGCTCCAACAGGGAATGAATCAGCGGGGGGAAATTGGGGAAATCAGAGATGAGATTCCTCCTACTGAGTGAAGGTTAAATGGAGCTCTGGTTTTGTGTGTGTGTGTGTGTGTGTGCGCGCGTGTGTGTGTATTTTGTCCACATTTGATTGTTTCCCACCAGCTCCTCAGGCTCGTGCTGAGTCACTGAATCTAATCTCGAGTGATCCAATTATTGTGATCAGAAATGTTTTGCCAATGTTTGTGTTATGATGGAGGTCCTGTCACATTTTCAGGATCCACAAGAGACACTGGAGTGTACACTCAAGTTATATACGCACACACACACACACACACACACACACAAGTCTGTGGAGGCTGTGACAGAGCTGGGTCTGTTGTGGATACAACAGAGGATTAAACATAGCCTGACACGCAAATGTGTATGTCGTATACGCTGTACATACATTACTCTGGAAATGTATTCATATAATATGAAACTTTTCACATGTTCTTAGCTTTAATGCATTTTAGAGATTTTATGTGAAAGACCAACCCAAAGGAAGAAAAAAATGTATATTCATTTTATTTACTAAAAAAAAATAAATCTGCTACAGATTCTCAATTGGATTAAGGTCCGGACTTTGACTGGACCATTCCTACTTCTTTAATCTCAGCTTTGTTTAGTTGTTGTTCTGTTATAAATTGGTTGAATCTCCACCAGTCTCTAGTATTGTGTAGCCTTCTTCTGGGATTGTGTTTGTAACTCCATCGGTTTCCCATCAGGTCTAAGTTTCCTGTCCCCTTTGAAGAGCCCCCACAGCATGATGCTGCCACCGCTATGTTTCACTGTTGGAATATAGTGTGTTCACTGTGATCTATGCTGAGATTACACGATGCAAGGATAAAAATGGTCATATTTGAATTTATATTAGAATATTAAAGAAGGCTGAATAAAAATAAACATATTTTTCAGATTTGTGTTGGTCCGTCACATAAAATCTCAACAAAATACATTTAATTTTGTGGAAGTAACATGAAAAAATTTGGAAAGTGTTAATAAAGCTTTTGCAAAGCACCATAGGTTTTTGGATTTTATAATATAGGTGATTTATTGCATTCCCCTCAGGTTTAAATCTACAATATTGAACATGTCGACGCCGTCTCCATTGCCTCGTCCTTCTGCCTCTCTTGGTGGTTATCTCCTCAACTCGCTCCTCAGTGACTCAGGCCTTCCTCTAATCAGACTGAAACAAAACTATATCACGCTGAGAAGTCCACGCCGCTTATGGGAATACGTGACCGAGTCTCCGTTTGTGTGCCGAGATTATTATGTTCTGCAGGATCCCGGCAGTTCTTTAGTTACCCACCTTGCATCTGTCATTCATTTGGAGTAAAAGACACACAGGCTGATGAGAATGACTCAGACCACAAGAACATTTCAGTCTGGATTTGTCTCTTTCACTTCTCTTCTCTCTCTGCTCAGGCTTCTTTTCTTTTTGCAGCCTTCCTGGGTCTTGCATTAAAGTATCGAACCGGCCCCGTCGCTTTGTATATGTGCACGTTTCCACTGCGTTTTTAAACACGCTGTTGCATATGGAGCACAAACCGCATTTTAAACTCCCGCTAAATCTCCACAATTGAATTTTACTTTGTTTAAACACTCTCTGGCCAAAGACTTGATATGTCTGAGGAGATGTGTAGTGCATCTGCATTTGATTTTTTTTATTTTATTTTTTTTACATGTTTAACATGTGCATACTCAAAGAGGTAGACGAGGAAAATCCTAATGCAATTTCGAGGCCTTAGCGACTTTCCTGGGCTATTTGTTGCAGTTGATGTTTCATTTTCCATACATTTCAGACCAGGCAGGGTGGCCTGGGAGTGTTGCCATCCAGAAAGCTCTCTGGTTCTAGGAGGATCACATAAGTGGAAAGTCTCGCTTTAATAGCCTGTGTCTTCATTTTATAGTCTTGATCTTCACTGCTGTGACAATACAAAAAAAAAAAGAAAAAGTTTTTCTTTTATATGCATCCACTGGGAGAGGGAGTTAGGGATGCAACATTTCCTGCATAAATAATCACGATTTAGGAACGGGGGTGAGGGGTGTGTGTGAAGAATTCGCAGAAGTGTTTGACAGGTTGGGTGAAAAGGTGTTGAAGTAGAGCAGCCCACAGATCAACCGGATGGACACCTGCTCCCTGGAGCAAGTGACCCGGAATGCTCCAAATCCCTCATCATGCAGCGAGGAGGCTGCATGCACATTCACACTAATCAAGTCTCTGCTGTCATTCGAGTGAACGCTACTGTTGGGTTGAAACACCTGGACGTTTGTCAGGTATTCCATTCATCTCCTTGTAGCTTTTAATTAGTCTTGAGCATTATTCATTTAAAAAAAGACAAAAAACTAAACTAAAATGATATATTCATCTTAGGAGATGAAACGCCAAACAATATTAGGTTCGCAAGGTGAGATTTTAGAAAGCTTTTGAGGAACATTAAGAATCCCCACCTTCCTTTGGCCAAATTATACATTGTATATTTTTTTTTAAATAAGTAAAGGAATAGAATATTCTGCATTTTTCATACTCGACAGCTGTAATGCAAAATAAAAAAAAAGAAACAAATAAAAATTGTGACTTTTGTGTGCTAGTAAAGCTTCCGTAAATCTTGAACTGTGTCTTAAATAATCAATTTCATGTATGATAAAGTTGAAGCTGCCGTTTAGCCATGGGCGGTTCTAGACAGAGATGAACAGAGTCCAGTGCCCCTGTAGAATGGGATCCAGCTACCTTCAGTTTTACTTTAACTGTGAACTAAAGATCAGTCTGTTGCACTTTTAGCTTGCGCCATGTTGAGATAGGATCACAGCTTTTATCTCCTAGATTGTGTGTCTGTAAGCTGCAGCTCTGGAGCCACAAATGTAGCTCATTAATATGCAAAACAATATTATCGTTTTATTCTTTTGTTCTGGACTCCCATGAAAAAACACTATCCCCACACCGGTCCCCTGACAAACATGTTTTGAAGTTAGCCAGTGGCTGCATCCTCCCAGTGCTCCCAGTGTTGATCTGTTGGATTATTGTTCCAACATGGAAAATGCACAAATGAAAGCAAGCGGTACAAAATTCAATTGTTTTTGCACTGGTGTTTTTAAGAGACTGACTTGGTATTGTTCTGTGTTCTTGCTCGCTCTGCTGCTGACTACGTCTGTGCTGTTTTGGTGCATTTGGTTTGTGCTCTTCACCGTTGCTTCAGTAAAGGCACATTTAACCCTTTAGCTAACCGAGTGATTGACGGGTTAATGAGGAACTTAAGTGCACGTCTGTAAATCGAGAGTTGAACCATCATCATCGTGACTTTGTCCTGACTTAAGAGGTCTATCAGACTAAAAAAAAAATACCTTTTGAATATATATAACTTGTAAACGGGTGCTAAACATACTTTTTTGTATTAAAACCTTTTTGTGTTAAAATGTCATGTTTTCATTAGCTGTAAGTGTAAAATCCTTGTAATTAAAATGAAATGCAAAGCTATGCATCATAAAGCCAATGGTTTCAAGTAGGGCTGTTTTAAAAGAATATTTTAGTAATCGAGTAGACTATAGAATATTTTTACGATTATCCGAGGAATCGGAGATCTCTCTCTCTCTGTCTCATATTCCTACCGTTCGCTAAAAAACTGACGTGATTCCGACCATCGCACCGCAAAATTCAACAAACGCTCACAGAATGCTGCACAATTCAACACCATGCTGCTAGCGTTGCCCTCCACAAATAATCATCCGACTGGAACATGGTGCGCTACTTGATAAAACATAATTTAACGAAGCTTCGAGTCGGATAAATTTTTCTCAAGGAATTTTAATGACCGAGGTACTCGAATCATTTCAGCCCTAGTTTCAAGCTTTTATACGTTTTCCTTAATGAGTTGAGTTACTAAGATTTATTAACTTTTAAACAATATTTTCAATTATTAAATTATGACTGCAGATGGAGCATACCACTGTTTTCTGCCCTGCAACTGGAAAGCGTTCATCTTGGGCATGGCATCATTTCTGGCTCTGGAATCCGACTGGTGAGACGCAAGATGTCACTGCTGAGAAAACAATGCTGTTACATAATACTGGCAGCGGAACAAGAGTTGAGAGGAAGTGCATTTTTCACACATTAAAACAAAAACAGTTTTCACCACGTTTGAACAGCAATGTCAGATTTGCAGCACAGCATGGTTAAAGCCATACTGTTGCTAGTTTTGAATTCTCCTAAGTAACTTTACTCTGTCGTGCAACAATACTACAATTTTTTTCCCCCCACATCCACATACTCCACAGTAAACTGCAAAAAAAAAAAAAGATTTAAAATATTGCAAGATTTTGAAAAATGGCATTGAAAATCGTCCTTTTAATAGTAATGACTTTATACCACTTTGCAGTGCCATCATGCTCCTCATTGTTTCAAATCAGCTAAAAGTGCAAATGTCCCATTTTTTCCCTCCCCTCCCCCCCTCCCCCCAAATACTTTGCACCTCTCAGTGCAGGCTTTGATAAGGGTAATGGGAGCAGTTGCACACTGAGTGTGTTCTGAAGCACCTGACCCTTAAATAGGTGCTGAGCGTAGGGCTGAGGCTGGGCTGCCGAGACGTGCTCAGGCTCTGTTGACTTAAGCATTCAGACGAAGCCATCAATCATCCGAGTGTGACGGCTCTGCCCCCGTACCCCGGCGTTCTCTATCTGCCAGCAGAGCCTGTCTGCTCAGAAGTGTGCATGTAACAACCAGCCCTGATGTGAAAGAAACTAATCGTCTTGTTGTTGCCGTTATCTCCTTGCAAAATTTGGCTTTTCTCACCGCCTCACACACACCTTCCTTCTCTGTCTTATGTCTTTCCCTCTGAAATCCTTTCTTCCTAGTTTGTGCAAACTGCTGGGGGCATTTGTGGGGGGAAAAAAGAAGAAAAAAAAGGTTATTTGTAATTATATTTAATCGTATGCGGCCATCCCAATCAAGGCTGATTCTGGTGATCACATTTACATGGGTTTCAGGTTTTACCCATGCAGCCTCTGGGGGGGGAAGGACCACCTTGATGATCCACTGATTCCTTCCTTTTTTTTTTTTACTCCTCTTTTGTTTTAACTCATGTTAAAGTTGGCGTATGTTATTCATCAATTTTCATACGTTCTCCCTCAGTGCGAGTCGTTCAGCTCATCAGGTCAAAGCAGAATGAAAATGTTAAAAATTTAGTTTTTGTGTTTTTTTTGTTTTTTTATTATTTTTTTCCTCAAAGTGTTTCAGCAGAATTCCCCAATGAACTCCCTCATCCAAGTCCTGTTGACCGGCCCACCCAGCCTGTGAGAGAGTGGACTTCCATGTTTCCATTTCTCTCTGGACCGTAGAGGTCAGCACAACTCTTTGAGTGTGTGTGTTTCAGGATATCAGGCGGTTTTGTTTGCACTGAGCATGTGTGTACATGTACATTCGCTCGTGTATGTCACAGGAAAGCGGCTTCTGTCTTCGAGACCCGGCTCTTCTCATTTTTATTTTTATTTTTTCTCCTGCTGAAAGGCGGCATTATAGCTGCTTTCTATGACCTCAAGCTGGTGTTTTCGCTCCCTTCAAGGCCTGCGTGGGTGTATATATATATGTGTGTGTATATATAAATATATACATATATTATTTGTGTGTGCACGTTATAACTGCTTTCCATGACCTCCAGCCAGGACCCTCCTCTGCGGCCTGCCTCGCAGCGCTTGTTTAGACAACAGTGGTGCACATGTTGGCTGAAATATGGCCGCTGTGCTCGGGTGAATTAAGCTACGGCATGTGTGCTTAAACCCAGACGGGTCGCTGATTTATCCATATATTTAGATGATTGATTTAGGAGTCAGCCAGCCAACACTCGTTGAAGCCGAGGATAGAGGCGGGCTTGAGGAGATGAGAGAGAGGAAGGGACGCGATTCAAAGCAGAAAACACACGGCCCCCCTCTCATGCAGGTAGTGATATTTACGCCATCCATCCTGCAGCTGAGAGACATTATTCACAGAGCCCAAATGAATAATTCAAAAGTAAAGCTTTGCTTTGCACAAGATGGATAAGTCTAACGATGTACTGATTGCTTTTTAACATACTCCATTTTCAAATGAGCTATAAAATTTTGTTTATTATGGTTCAGAACATGACATAGGCCATCTATTTTAATGTCAGAAGGGCCTGGAAGAGAGTGTATGAAAACACATTCTCCCATTTGCGGTTGTGTGCGTGCATGTGTGCGTGCACGCGTGTGTGTGTGTGTGTGTTAGCGGGTGCATGCAGTGCCAGTGTGTTTTATTACCTGTCTCATTATTAAGTAGAGGCCGTCTGAGCAGGGACAAAACATTCCAGCTCCTTTAATGTCTCCCTCTCGTCTCGCACGTCCCTTTCGCTTCTCTCTTTGATAATACTTCGCCTTATTAGCCCATAAAACCAGACGCTTTCAAAGAGAACCCCCATTTCCTTTTTGCGCTGAAAAAAACTAAATGTATTATGGACTGTACAACTTAATTTATGTACTGATAATCTGCATTTCTTCTGGTGTAGAAGGAGAGAAGTGCAGAGCTCGATAAATGTAAAGCATGTCTACGGTTTAGTAGTGTGTGTGTGTGTGTATATATATAAAACCATGATTTTTATGACAAAAGACTTTGAACTGTGTCGTTGCTGACATGTGCATTACGAATAAACTTGACTGATTGGTTTACATATCAGTCATACAGTGGAAGCGAAATGATGCATGGTTTTCTAATTTTTTATTAAAAATAAAACAAATCGTATTATTCATTTGTTTTCAGCCTTTGTGAGTCAATATTGTGTATAGCCAGCCTCCCAGCAATTACAGATTGCTGCCAGTCATTAGATGTCTCGCCCAGGTACAGTCTTTAATTTTTCTGCTTTCTCTTTTGCAAAAAAGCAAAAGATCAATTCGACTGGATGGAGCATGCCTGGAACAGTGTTTTTAATTGATTGTGAATGTGCTTTTAAGCTGTTTGCGGGTGTTTTTCTTAAAAACTGCAAATCATGTCTTGGGTTTTAAAGTGATCAAAGTGTCGCGTGAACTCATTATACCAGATCTGCACTGAGGAACTCAGTGGGACCGACTTTCTGTCTCGACATTTCCTGTGTCTGCCTCTCCAACATGCAAAACTTTGTGCACCCTTTTGAGCAATTGATGTGGTGCATTATGGGAAAAATTCAGTGAAGTTGATGAATTGATGTGTCAAATACTGGCAGGCAATTAACAATAAATATATAAAATAATTTCTGGGCTTCAGTAGAATTGAGCTTGACATGCTTTATGTAAACCCTTCTGCTGTATCTGTGGAGTTTAAATCTCCACCTTAGTTTAAAATCCTTTTTTTAGCATTTAACACGTTTCCTCCCATGACTGCTCTGTATTAGCTCCTCTCAATTTAGCTGATGGAAATTGGCTAAAAAACATTTTAACCTGATTTATATGTTTACTAAGGGTTTATAACGAACCCTGAGTCCTTCACATACCTGTATTCTGATAGTAATTACACACAGGTGGACTTCATTAACTCATCAGGGGATTTCTTTTAAAGACAATTAGTTGCACTGAGATTTATTTGGGGGTATCGGAGTAAAAAGACTTGAAATGCAAATACTTGCCACTTTTCTTTTTGGATTTTTCTCTGTAAAATAAAAAAGAAAATTGGAAACCATGTGTATTTTCCTTCCTTTTCTGTGATTCTGTGCCACTTCCCACCAAAGTGCATGAAAGACTGAGGCTAAAATTGGAAAAAGTTTGAGGGATACATGTACTTTTACAAGAGATCCTACCCATAAAAATGTTGGAACCGACATTCTTCTCGTCAAGACAGACCTTTTTCATCAATCCTCCCTTTACAGTTCAAGAATTTACCTCAACATAAAGAAAAATGCTCCCACTAATTTGTTCCTGTATTTTCTCCTGTGTCCTTTTTCCACTCATTTGTTTTACTGCATTTACTCTCAATATTCCTTTTCCTCTCCCTCATTCCTCCACCTCCTCCTCCTCTCTCCCCTCTTTCCGTCCCTCTCCCCCTCTCCCCGGCTCTCAGTTTCTCTCTACCGGGCCGAGTTGGGCATAAGCGAATAATTAGGTAATTGCCCCCTTGATTGAGCTCAATAGGAAACATTTCAATTAGGCTAAAACTGCGCAAGGAGGAAGTAGGCTCTTACAAAGGGAAACATTCCTTGTCATGCAACTGTCAGCTCCTTAGCCCACACCACGAGCCAGGATTAACTGGATACTAGTGGAGGAAATGCTCGCGAAGATGGAGGTTGTTCTGAAAAGCCAGGGGGGAAAAAAGGGAACCGGGAATGGCGGGGGCCTGCTGGAGAGAAGGAAAGCTCGGGGAACAGAGGGTGGGGCTTTTAAAGTGGGAGGCTGGGGCCAAAGAGACAGCAAGAAATGATTGCCGTAATTACGGCTGTATTTAAACACGCCTTCGCTCTGATATGATTTTCGCTGTGATCCCCTGTCCAGATAACAAGGAGACCTCTCTGCCGGCCCTGCTGCCTGTAACAAATTACTCCCTCCCAGCCATGGAAGGGACAAGGTTCCTGAGCGAGAGGAGGGGGCTGGAGATGAGGCAAAGAAAAGGCTGGAGTAGGCTCAACAAAAAAGGCCAAATGCAACCGTGGCCAAATTCGGCCTGATCAAGACTAATGAACATCTCCCCTTGTCAAGAAAAACACAGAGCCGTCTCTTTAAGCTCAGGGATACGTCCGAACTCATGTCTGCCACCTGCGTGCCTGTGTGAGGATCAGCGATGAAGCGATTTCAGCTGCAGCTCACATGTCCTTCTGTCATCACATTCACCTCTGCTGCCCTCATACATGGGCCATGAAATTGAGGAGCCGGGTGCTGACCCCTAATAGAATACGGGTGCCTGTAGGTGTTTTATGTAGGTGTTAATGGATAGTGCGCGCACATCTGTGCAGACAGGTGCTAACACTCCGAGGTGGAGAAACCAGTTCCTCCTCTCTGTCAGTGAGAGCATCTGTGTCGAGTAAAACGGTGCGTGAAGCCGACGTCGGTCAGAATCTGGCCTCCTTACTGCTTTTCTTTTTTTTAGACTTCTACTTATGTTACCGCGTGTTTTAGCCCCTCGAGTTCTGCTATTTATTTTTTTGAAAATTGACTCTTTTTATGTACTAATGTCAGAAGCCTCCAGCAGAACTAATATGTTTAGGCGTGTTTATTTGCATGTGTGTTTAAAGAGAGACGCTGACCCGAGCCGTCTAATCCCTGCCCCTGTGGGACACGGTGTGGTCGGGAAAGCAAACGGTGGTCTGCGTTAATATATTTCCTGTCTCTTGGCCACCATACCTGTGTGGTTCACCTCGAAACAAACTCTCCTCATAACTGAGCAGACCAGATGCAAACCTATACTTCCTCTGGCAACGCCGGGGATTTGAGGTCTAGAAAACTAGAGAATCTGATTTCTGTGTTTGGTAGAAGAAAATAAAGACATGAATGGATAATCTTCAATTTATTCACTTTTTTTTATTTCTCTAAATATTTTCTCCCACCTTACATTCTTTACTCCCCCTCTTCTAAACGTCCTTCGTTTCTTTTTCTTCTCTCCTCGTGTTCTTCCTCCTTCCTCACTGCCTCTCTGTCCCAAATCCTTTCTTCTTTTCCCCCTTTCTTCCTCATGACCTTTTCTTGCAGGTTTCCTGTTTAATGCCTCATTTTATCCCTGAAGAAAAAGATTAAGGTGATGGAAAAGCAGGGCTTACACCCTTTAAAGACTTTGAGACTATAACCAAAGGTAAATCGTCAAAAAGACAAAAGAAAATGAGAAAAATATATTTAAAAAATGAGAAAATGTGTCGGCAATTGTAAGAAGGGTTGTTGATTGTTGGTATATAAAAAATGTGTAAGAGCTGGATAATGGATTATGCTATTTTTAAGGCTCCTCATGTATGTTGTCCCACAGGGCTCAGGTTTAGGACCCCTTTTCTTTTTATTAGGTAGGTGATGATTCATTCAATGCCAACCATTCAGAAAATGCAAAGAAGCTCAAGAGGACAGCTTATGTGATGCTAGGCTAAAGATTACAAATATTTTACCGACATGTAGTTCATATTTTCTTTAACAGGAATGTTGGTTGGTCATCAATTTATTTTGAAGTTTAGTTGTTCAGATAAGACATGAAGCTCTTTATAAGCACAGGGATTTATTTATTTATTTATTTATTTACCAACCAATCAGTTTATACATGCCTGGGGATGTTTTGTACCCACTTTAATCGTTGATTATTTAAAGTAATTTCCAATAATCTACTTTTAGCTTTCTGTTGGGGAAGTGTTATTATCACTCATATTACATAAGAATCAGGAGTCTCCAAATGGGGATAGCAGCCAGATTATAGGGATTATAGGAATTTTAAACTCTTTGGAATTTAATATATAATAGGTTGAATTATATGTGAGAATAGAGGATTTTTAAAGACAATTTATGTTGATTATCTATAGAAATTCATAAATGAACTGTTATTAATTTGTTCAAGTCTAAAATAGTTTGTTTCCAGGTGTGAAACATAAGTAGAAAGGGACTTGACTTAAAACTAGGACTGAATTGAAATGGAGCCCTTTGGACACGCTCTAGCCTTCGGGAAAAGCATCAGAACAAAGAAAAGAGAGATAGATGTTGAAAAATTAAAGGATAAAAGGCTCCGTGGTTTCTAGCGCAGAAAGTGGACAGGCACAAAGTGCGCCTCTGTGTCATTGGTTTTAATAATGTCCCAAAATCCACTCCACATGAAATCAGGACAAATGGAGTTAAATAATAAAAATCTCCCCTTTGTGAAGTGCTTTTAAAAATCCCCTGTGGCAGAGACGTGTAAACACTGCAGAAAGTTTCTTTTTTGCAAAACATCCGTTTCAGAGAGAAAGAGCATTCGTGTTGGCATTGCAGCAAAAGATTTAATCAAAGGGAATTTTATAAGTAATGAACTGCAGGGATGAAAAATTGTAAATATTTTGATATTTGGTCTTTTATTCTGTAAATTACCAAAATATGTGCAGCGTAAATAAATTAAACTTCGCAGCGAGAGACAGTACTTTCAGCTAAAAGCGCGTTCGTTCTCTCCTTTTGAACAAAAATCTTTCTGTCTCTCTGTATATTTTGGTCAGGAAATGAGGTGGCTTGTGTATGATTACAGCTTGTTTCTATGATTTGTTTACAGCAATCTTACCATGAAATTACAACACAAAGGAGACTGATGTACTAGGATTTCATAATAGTACCTTTAAACATCCTATTAATCATCCCCGGGTGCCCTACCTTGCATGTTTTGTTTTTCTCTTCTGTCCTTTGTCAGCTATCCAAGCCATTTTCATTACAGTTCCCGCTAACATTCATAACAGGAATCGCATAAACTGACCACCTCTGCAAGCCCCTGTTATGACAGCTTCGAGTGCTTGACTTGATTTAGTCAAGGCAGGACACACACATCCGCACGTATAATTCAGTAATTTGTGTTTGTGCTTTTGGTGACAATTGTGACAAATGACTGGCCTGGAGTGAAATGCCTACCTGCCTCCCCCCCGTTTCCTGCTGCGGCAGACGCTTGCTTGCTCTACTCAGGTGTACGGTCAGAAAGCCCGCTTGCCGAGCGTAAATAGTCCACCTGAAGGTGTAATGATTGCAAACGTCTCGCTTTGATTTAAGTGAGATTTTAATCTATGAATCCTGTTAACAAGAACTCACTGGGATCAGATCATCACATCCCAGAAAAGTTTAGTTTTTTTTACAGTACAAGAACTCAAAGGGCTTGTTGGCATAATTTGTAGCCTCGCAGGGCAACATGCTCTGCCTGAGCGAACTCTCATCCACCGATCACCCGCATCCAACCAACCCCCTCATTTACATTTTCCAGGGCATTTTTCATCGTAAGAGCTCTCTGTCGTCAATATTTTTTGCGGGGGGCCTACGGGGTTTGCATCAGAGCGGACCTTCATCTCGACACGGAACGCATTATGAAAGCCAGGCAGAAAACAGGAGGGGATTCTGGTAATGTTTTATCTGCAAAATGAGTTCCATTCTCCCTGCAGTTCTGCACCGAGTTAGGACATGTAATACTCATATGGAGCAGTTTATGAGGATTAAGAGGTTTTATTTAGTCTGTGGGGCCAACAGGAATCCTCTCGCTGCTTGACCATAAGCAGGAGAGGCTGCAGGAGTCTGAAAGTGAACATTTGTGGAGGCAGATGCTGCTTGACTTTACCATATTAAAGCTTTAACACCTTTCTTTTTTTATTTTTTGCCTCCTTTTTTGGTTTTAGATTCTCTCAAAGTCATTTGTAAAAATACAAATGACTTGGAGAGTCATAACTTATATATAATATAATATGCTTTTTATTTTTTTATTCCCTATTCCAAAAGCAATGTGGAGATTTTGTTGAGACAAAATTTGTAAACATTTATGCTTGTAGTGTGCGTGTGTGGCTTTTCTCCATGTTCCTCCCTGAAGGAAAAGGCTCATGTTCGCTCTCTAACTCGTCCTGGTAGAGGGTCAATTGCAACCAGTTGGCCGCCAGTCTGGTCCAAAGTAAACATTTGCAGAGAGTCGACTGTACAGGCAGGTACTTGGGGGCTCTGTGTTGCTCAATTTTGCTTTTCCCCTTCCTCTTAGACTCCCACCCTTCCCTCCCTCCCTTCACCCCTCAGTTTTCTGCCTTCTTCATGTGCGCCGGTGGGCCACGGTTTCCTAAGGGCTGGACGTTGAGCTGCTCTTTGAAATCAGCCAACCGGTTGGCCGGACACACAGGATCGCCTGCTTTTTGTGGCCCGAGTGCAGGTCACATCCAAGACAAAACCAGCCAGCCTGGTTCTGTTTTGAGTGTACACAGCTGAACAAAAAGCAATTCTTCCTCATTGTGCAAGCTATCAACAAAAGGCTTTAATTGCTTTAAGTCCCTGCATAAGATCCAGGCATGCTGCGCTCCGTTTTGTTTTAGCACAGAAGGGGAGGTCTGCTGCAGATTTGCAGGGAAATGTCAGCGGGACTGCAGTTCAGAGCACTCAGCGTTTTGAGCCTGATGGTCGGCGACTGCTTTAACTGGGGCCGGGGCGCTGTCTGCACAGCTCAATTTTGCCCACATTAATCAAACTCACATTTCCTCACATCAGCCGGTGCGCCTATCAGCAGTGCCGGCTTGTTAGCATAATGAATGCAGGTGATTTTCACACAGAGGAGCACAGTCTTCAGCTGGCAAACTAATACTGTGGGGAGAGGAATAGAACACAGATTAAATTTCTGCTGCATATTTAATATGATTTTTTTTTCAAACTTAGTTGGTTTTTACTTTAACACCAAAGTCCTAAATGAAACAAAGTATTGTGAAGTTTTCCTGTTTTTGTTTTGTTGCGAATTGTGCTAAAACTGGTTAAAATAGCCTTACGAACCAATTTCGACATTAGCTCATCATTAGTTTACGGAACAGAATGTTGCTCAGAGTAATGTGCTTAAATTTAGACTATTTGCGTTTTTATCTGTTGCTGTTCTCAGTAGTGTTTATATGTACTTTATTCAATGGCAGCAAAACCCCCTGAGCCATTTGTTGGGAACACTATGTAGGTTTTCCCAAAAATTTGGCAACAAGAAAATGGAAACAGTTTGTCAAGAGGACTAGAGAGGACTTTAATGGCCAGATTGGACTTTGAATGACCAAATTTATATCCTGTAGGATCCTGCATACTTGATGCCACAACCACTGAGAACAATCACACAGATTTACAGTGATGCAGGCATTGTCATTACAGCATACAAAGCAAGCTGCACCATAGTGATTGAGAGAGGAACCATAAAAGATGGTATTCATTCCGTTCTGCACAAGTCACAAACTTGGGTCCGCCGATCCGTTTTTGCAATTTTTAGAGAGCTTAAAGCGTATTACACTGGATTCAAATGTCCGCTGTGTGACTGGTGATGTCAGCAGATTATAGTGTTCATGAATCACAAGCGTGCATGGAAATTAATGAAGTAAAAATGCCAATAAGGACTTACTAGCACTCTCTAACTTTTGGATTGCCAGATTCATATTCTTGCTAAAGAATATAGCAATCAATCCCTCTGTCTGCTCTTTATTGTGTTATTTTCCACTCAAGTTGTATTCCTGGGGCATAAAGTCCATCAGGTTAGGTGTTTTAAACAAAAATGTATGAAGGTATGTACAATTATTACCAGCCTACAGTTGGCCAGGAAAGACATGCCTTTAAAACGCTACTACCCTAAAAGGAGTCATGGGGTTTTCTTTGTGGCTGGGAATATTTCCAGACAGCTGAATTTATATTTCTTGGTAGCAACCAAAAACTGCAGGAGACTTCAGTCAGCCAGCTGATCAGCAGGGGCAGCTGCATTACTCTACGCTTCGTTGTGTAATACGAGTTACAACAACATCCAATTTCCTGCTGGGATTAATGAAGCATTATTTTTTTTAATTGGATTGAATTCATGCAGAAAACAAAACGCCTGTTGCTCTGACACTTTCCCTCTCATCAAAAGGGATTGTGAACTGTCAGGATGGAGACTTTGTTGTTTTTTTGGGGTTTTTTTTAAGATGCTGGATTACTTTGGTGCCAGTAACCAACCTATGTCTATGTCAGACATGATGGAATCGCTTCTGAATCCATTCTTGAATGTCAGAAGCTCCACACAGAGGGTAGCGTTTAATGAGGCCTGTGGATCCCAGTGAAACCTGCTTCCTTTGTGTTAATCCCAGTTTTCTAGTCATACTTTCAGCTTTTAAAAAATTGGGTCATTAGCTTTCTAGATGTTCACAATGTGAAAACTCAATGTTTTTATGAAGTGCCCTCGTTTGTAAAGAAAACCTTTTTTATTTTTGCAAAATCCTGCTGTTTTTGTCGTAACTATGCAACAGCTAAACGGTCTAAAACTTTTTCTTTTTTTTTTCTTCTAAGTTTGCCACTCTTCAAAATAACTTTTTTTTCTGCCTTCTGTTATTTCTCAGCTGCGATATTAAAATCTGACCACATTCAAGCATGTCGGTTTCTTTCACACACCCTTAAAGTCACCTCTGCATTAAACATCAAGATCTGTTATTTCATGGAGAGTTTAAGCTAAAATGGCCGTTTGTGTACGTGCCGAGTTATTTCTTTTCAGGCAGACTTCCTCTTGGTTGAACTGAAAGGAGGGCACTGAAGGTCAGAGAGGAGTGGGGGTCTGTCTGAGAGTGAAAGCTCGCAGTCAGACAGTGAGAGAGACCTTTGCTTTACCATTCATATGTACAGGTGCTTATAATTTGCAGCGTGTGATTAATCATTGTTGTTTTTGTGGGTGACATCTTGTTTAATGGATCTGTCCATCTCTCTTCTTTTGCCCGTTCAGTTGGAAAAAGGAGCTATGCAGCGTGACCGGTTTTACATATTCGGTTTAGACGCTCATGCATAAACACAGACTCTGACTCAGGGTCGTATCAAGATCGAGCTAATTGTAATTTCGAGCTCGTCTTTTTGTTTTTTCTCTTCTCCCCCCCACCCCCGCTGCAACACTGTCGTGTTGTTAAATCTGCAGACGCTGTCCAAAGTATGAGGTAGCCAAATGCAGCATGTGTGCGAGCCCACCAGCTGCCACCGCACAGAGGCGGTGGTGTTTTCCGTAGCTGTTTGCTTTGGGCGGAGGGCAAACTGGCTGGTCAGCGTGGCTGTAAATCAGAGTCTTCCTGATGGAAGCCTGACGGACAGGAACCTAATCTGTCCCCGGTGTGTCATTATGTCCAACCTCCCAGATAGCTGCAGATCCTGCTGCTCCTCTCATCTCTCTCAGCCTTCACAATACACACACGTGCGCACGCACACACACACACACACAGGCCCACACATACCTCAGTCTCCTGGAAACCAGAGACAGTAACAGACACACATGTTGAACATAAACCGGTTGAGCCGGTGTCAAGAGTTCATCATCAGCATCTGTCATAGCAAAGCCGATGCCCAAAAAACCACTGGCTTCTCCCGCGCCACAGCCCCGGCGTTCCTGCCTCAAATGTTCACAGGCCGTGCATCTACAGTCGCCAAACTGGCTTCAGCGATGGCTAAACATAAGCAAACAGACAGATCCTTTTAGGACATGTTAGGATTTGTCCCATGAGCCAACTGGCTCTTGCACAAAACGGCCCTCACACATTGTGGAGAGTCTGAGTCAAGGTGTCATCTGTTTCTTTTATGAGCCCTTACGTTGCCAGATCCGAAAGGGAATGCCTTCATCTCTATGCACCACAAATGCATAAAAAAAATAAAATAAAATACAAGTCACTGCAATAATTTGCCAATCTTTTTTTTTTAAATCATTCACGTTTTACTTTCCTATCATGTTCTCATGCAAATCTTTTTTTATCCTCTAAAAAGCTGAAATTCATAACGCGCCGCAGCCAGTTTTGGGTTATTTCAGCTTCTCTGACAACATGGAGGGTAAAAGCAAGAGACTCGGCACAGTTCACTTGGAGTTTGTCCAAGTAGAAGCTCTTGACCTCTCAATTACAGGATGATGGAGCCATTTCTTCTTTTGCGTGTTGCTGAATTTCATTAGCAAGCAGGCATCCGCACATGTTTGTGCAGCTTTGAGCTATAGCTTTGAATTGTTTTGCTGTGTTTAGCTTTTTTTTTTTTTGCAGATTCCTGATATGCAATACTAAGTATGGAGCAGGATTATAACCTTAAGTGAAAACACAATGGTTTCAAAGTGTTTCCATTTATTTATAAAGGAAAAGCAAAAATAATCTCTACTGGTTCTAAATTATAATATTGTGTGTAGTCAGACGAACCAAACCTGTTTACCCCCTCACCTACGGGGGAACTACACCACTAACTACTAAATAAAACTACAGTAAAACCTCAGAAGACACGAGCGTAACTTCCTTCTATGCAACAAGTAAGCGTAGAAGCATCAGATTTCAGCAGCTGTAGGATTTCTCTTTTGTAAAACACCATGACCTATATTTGTCCTGCTATCGTTAGACTTTTGCATTTGTTTTGGTTGCATTTACCCAGAATGCCCTGCTGCATAGTTCGCTTCCTGCTTTTGAAGGAATTGAATGCATTCAAACCGCACCAGAGTTCATTTTAGGCGAACCGAGACCGAGGGTTTTTAGGCGAACCAGAGTTCGCTTTTTTGGTCCTCATCAAAGTTCGATTCCGCTTTCACACCTCTCCAAACAAAGACTTTGATTAAATCGGACTGAACGGGGTTGTTGTGAATGCCCAGCCCTGTAATTATTTTTCCTCAGTACCTTGATATCTGCAACAAATCCACGCCTACATCGCAACACAGTCTGCTTTCAAGGTTTCTCAGATTATCTCGTTTTAAAACTCGCTTCCATGCATTTCTTTTCATTCTCTTATCTTCTGCTGCAAGTTTCTTACAAATCCAGAAAACTAAACACACACTGATATAATCTGATGCCATCAAGAGACAAAACACCGATGCACTCCATCGACAATGAATGCAAGACTTATGCACTCAATGAATGTTTGCTTGACCTTTCTCAGCATCACCTCAGACACCAAGCCACCTCTGGAAGTAAGCCTCTCATTCAGTGCCAGTGGAGCAGCGCCGAGGTTTGTCTCCCTAATGCCCAGAGAGCCTGAAGTCTTATTTCCAGCTCAGGTGACAAGTGATCTTTTAAACAATAAGACCAGCTTTCCACATTTGTAAATTTCTCTTTTTTTAATGTTCTCTACTAACACAACACACAAGCAATCCAGTATTAGTCTTTACACATCTTTTGCGCCATCTCTTCATCTGTTGTGTCTCTGTTTATAATCCAGGAAGTACTGAAAGGCTTGAATGGTGATTAAGCCCAAGGGCTGTTTAACTGGTGCCGGGCGAGCAACGTGGCACCGAGCCATCTGCCAAAACAAAAGCCATCAGCGATGCCCTTTCACACAGAGAGCCAACGAGCCTGCCGCTACACCCGACTGTGGAAATGAATTGCCCTAATTCAAATAATGGAGACGAATCATGGACACAACACAAAGCTCGGCTGCTGATTGCATAATTATCGCATCCAACCGCTGTCTTACGGAACGTAATCACTGTCTCTCATCAGCAGCGAGCTGCCATTGTGCATCTGGAGCTGCATTACGCAATATTTGGAGAGACTCGCAGCAAGCAAGCTTGCTAACAATGAGCGCGACGCTTGTTTGTCGTGTCGGTAGTACGGATAAGAAAGCGCTCTCTTGTTTAAACAAGACCAGCCTTCTCGTAATGCCTGCCACTTTTTCTTCAAGTGCTGGAACATATTGTGACTGTGTTTAACCAGTAATGGCTGAGTGCCTTTGCTCTTTTCTAATCGCTTCCTGCCTTTAGCACCAACGATGGCGGACAAGAAAGACGCATGCAGGTTTCCCTTTCTTCGGAGGTGGAACCTTCACGGCTTCTCTTTATATTTTCCTCCTTGTGTCTAAATGCTGGAGCCAGGAAAGCCAGACCACCCCTTGAGCTTATTCAATGCCGCCACGACTGTGTCAGTCCTACCACGAATAGCTTGTAGATCATAAGGAAGATCATATCACCCCACAGGAATGTCCGCTGGTTTTTCAGCCCCTGCATCATTTGCATTTATCTACCTTGCAGCCGTTTTCCGTGCCCACAATGATTGTGTGTTTCGGGGAACATCTCTTCCATGATGGATCCCGAAACATCTGCCAAAGGGGGTTTTCTTCCACAGAGGATTGTTACCCTGAGCTCTTTTTTTTCCCCACTTAGAACCAGTCCTGAGCTGCAAAGCTTTAAGCTGTCAGTGGCTGTTTTTGTCTTTAATTGTCTCCCAGCAGTTTACTGTGGCAACACGTCCTGTTGGCAGTAAAAGCGAGGGTCTTTATTTTAAAAGACAAGTTCCTGGCCTTCTGTCTGAGTGTCCATCCAGTCTGCTCCAGACAGCAGGCACTAACAGGAGTGGGGGACCTGTGGGGTTGGAGGGCTTCTACCTATCCTATAGACATAGGGTGTTAACAACTAATTAAAGAATTTACTGCCTCACTAAAACATTATTATTGCTGTTCCCTCCCAATTATTGCCTCTATTATCAGCTTTTATGGACACAGGTGAGCTTCCGCAGAACGTTCTGCGTGTTTTGGCCGAGCGGTCAGTTATGACGTCGCGTTAAAAACACCACGGCAGCTGTGAAGCCGAGAGGTTAGAATCGGAGGGGGTAGACACGGGGCTTCTCCACTCATTTGCAATTCTAGTTGCTACATGAAATGGAAATATGCTTTTTCAGCTGGCCTCTTTCTCTCTCCAGTAAAGAGCCATCTTTTGTGTGGTTCCCACATGTGCTTTACATCACCTCAATCAATCTCTGTCTCCCCTCTGTCCACTAGGTGACAGTAATGACACAGCTCTCCCCTTTTAGGGGCTGGGGATGGGATGCACTGTAATCTTTGTTTACACAAGGTAAAATACTTAGGCCTATGGGCTGTAGGATGTTATAGTGATGTGGGAACATGCTGGTGAAGGGTAATACTGTTGGTGTCTATGGTGGGAAGTCCACACGTTTCCCACTCTGCTCCTCGTCACTCAGCAGCATGTAAAAGCTCGCCGTAATGGCCCACATTATGGCGCTCTGTACACTTTCACGGTATCGGATTGAGACAAATTTGGATTTAGTGATTTCAAGTTTCAATTTTTCTAAAAGGATGACATGAGGGTTTGTTTTTTTCCCCAGCAGAAATTTTGACAATCGGTAACCTGTCTGAAACTCCGCATAGATTAGCTTGAATCATTTTTTTCCCCATACTTTAAGTTTGTACCAAATGAACACAGTGAAAAGGATGAATGTTACATTTGTAGGCGTGAATGAAACACTCACACTTGAAATTAAACACTAAAATATCACTACCATAGAAGAACATAAAGCAACCATGTATGATGTATAATAATTGCTTCCATTTAAAACAAATATACTAAAATAACATAAGCCACCGAATATAATTATGTCATAAGGAGTATTTTTTTTATTATAATTTTCACTCTAATTTTCCTATGAACATGTCTTTCAAGCATGGGAAAAAACGTTGGAGCCAGAAGTCATAGGCTTTGTCACCTACACATCAATTTGCCCCTTCGCCATTTTGTGCCCACAATTTACGCACAGTGTTGCAGTTTGGTCACAAACTCCTTCCATGTTGTCGCCATAAACAAACCATTTTGTACCAAAGTACTTAACTACCAAATGTCTTTTTTTTTCTCTGGATAGTCATTTAGTAAATTGTGGAGATATTGTGAAATTCTTAAAGCTCATCAAATCTAATTTTAATGAAATTGTACGTCATTGTCTGAAGACTATTTTCACATTCAGATTGTGTTGTTGATCCGTGTTTGGTTGAGTTTACTCTCATGAAATAGTAATGATAAAACTACCAATAGCAATATTCTGCTGGTAGATAATATTTATGCGGGTCACATCACTGTTTCTTTACAAACAATCACGGTCATCAGGATAATCTGCTGAGGTGCTCATTTTTTAAATTTTGTCTAGCTTCTAAGTCAGAAAATATAGTTAAATCAAAATTTGAACAGTCACCGTTTGCATACCTGCAGTTAAGACCATAATTACACATAGAGCTGGCATATTTCCGAATCTTTTCCTCCCTCCACAGATTCTCTGTCAGACTCCAGGCGGGATTCTGGCCGAGTCGCTCCTAAACGTAAACATTACGACCATCAAGACGAAACATTTTGGTAAAAAAAATTTAAAAACTGACTTCAGCTGAAATCTGACGGGTGTATGAATAATTCTGGGCTGGCGTCTTCTGCAATAATTTGTGTTTCCATTGTTTGGAGCCACATTTAGGTGGATATTTTATTATGGGTCACTGCATGTTGGTCAGTTTGAATCAGTGTGATAAAGCTAATATAGTGATCTGTTTAAATAATTCAAGTAATTACTTTGAAAGGTGGAATAATGTGAATTATTTGGAAATCTATAAAATGTGACTTTTTTTTTTTACCTTTTAGATTTTTTTTTGTACTGTATTAATCCGGCGAAAACAGTTTCGTCTGCCTCGACTCAAAACCTGTAAGATGACACTGTAGTTGAAGAGTTTTAGATTTTTCCTGTCTTCCCCCCCCAACCGAAATGTATGCACCATTTGGAAAAGTGAATAATAAGTGCTTATGGCTGAAAAGTTTCATATGGAAGTTGCGATAATGTGCTAACTTTGTTTGTAGATACATATCAGTTTACAGAGCAAATAATGGATACTTGTGTTGACCCAGCGAAATGTTTCAGTGTCGCGCCTATTTCACCAGAAATTCTCTGTAAACTAAACAAAAGTAAAACGCCAGAAAAAACAAAAACAGGATGCCGTCTTTCTGTTTTTGCTGGAAATAGTTGTTTCTGTTTTTGTACAGTTGTGGTCGCGTCTAAACTTGATCTACAACAACTACAAGGCTGAACTGGAATTTGATGACTGCACCAAACTAGCTCTGTGGCTTTTGATGAAACTAGGAAAAAACGTTTTATCTCTTCCATTTTCACTTTAATATCAACGTAATGTGCTCCTTTCTAATTTGGGCTCATGTTTGTGTAATTACGCTGTTTTGATGAAATTATTTGGTGCCAAGAATAACACAACAAGCTGTTTCAAAGCAGGACTGAGACTGTAAATGTCTACAAATGTTCAAAGTCTGCATATGACTACTTTGCCTGTCTGATATCATTTTAAAATATTACATCTTATAATATTAAATATTTTTTTAAAAACATTAACATATTATGCATGTTTGTTTTTTTTCAATGTGTTAAAAAATTAATATTGTCCAAAACAAATGCTAACACTGATATATAATGCATCACTGTTTAAAAAGTCAATTATTAAAATAATTTACAGTGTAACTGGTTATCAAGATATTTTTAGGTGTCTAATTTTAAAGAATAAAATTGTTCGTGAATAAAACAGTGTTAGACGCCATAACCAAAATGCTTAAAGCTTAATATTCAAATTCATTTTCTTCTGAACCTTGTTCATAAGTTTTTTTTTCGCCGCCTACCCAGAAAGGAGACGAAAAGAACTAAAAAGAGACTAATTTTTTTTTTTTTACACCTCAACTCTTCTTTTTCTACTACTTCTTGTTTAGTGGTGGGTGGCAAACACCTTAATGAATCATTACTGCCAAAAATGTTGCCTACAGAAAAAGAAACTCATATTCTACCCATACAAATTACAGCAACTTAAAAATAAAAATATGGCCTGGTGTGTTTTACATCTCGAGTCTTTCTGAAATAAATCAAGAACAAAATGAATAAATAAATAAATACCAGTTTTCATTAGATGGAAATTACCTGATCATACAATCCAGACTGGATGCCTCACATCAACACACAGTGCTTGCTGTTGGCACAGCTCTTTCCATTTTATAGAGGATACTTCTCCTTTATGCCACCTTCAGACACTCACTAAAAAGGTGAAATGTAAACTGATAAAACGGCTAACCTGTACCGACCATCTGCAGCAGCTGATTCAGGGTCTCGGCATGCTAACGAGAGCCAGCCGCAACACCGGGCTAGCTAAAGCTGAATACAAACCTCTTCTGAATTCTTTTCTCCGACACACAAACTTTCTGAACCACAAGACTTATGACAATTATTGACTTTGGCAAATATATATATACATCCATAATACATCCTATATAAACATATCGGCCTTCCTCTTCCTCTCTGGATGCCGCAGACCACATCAGAATATCCTACTAGGATTATTTACCAAAATAAAGTAGCTGGCTTGGTCGGAACCTAACCATAATTAAACGTTACAAATTACTGTAATATAATGCAATTTTGATGATTTTAATTGCTTATATTTAATACCCTCCAATTTTTAAAAACTCTTTAGACATGCTGAGCCCCAGTTCCATACAAACAGCATCATATTACTAGAAAAATCCATTCGGTCAGTAATATATTAATTCTTACGTTATATAAATCAGCAAAACAAGGTGCAAACTTGCATGTTTGAGCTCTTTTCCTGCATCGGATGTGCTGCACTTATCATTTTGCTTAGTGACATCAAAACTTTATGCTGCACAACTTCATTTCACGACTTTACCGATGTAGAGTTTGAGATAAATTTGCTGTACTTTTCAAACATAAAAGTGTACTCATGTTGACTAAAAGATTTGACACTGAATGGTGTCGTATAAAGCGTCTGTTCTAGTTGGAAGCGTTTAAAAAGCACAATTTTAGACTGAGGTCTTTGTTCCAAGACGTCGCTGTTTATTTAGCTGGAGCAGGTCTCGTGCAGGGGCTGCAGATAGTTTGTTTAGAGAGCAAGAAGTCTCAGATAATACTTCCTCTCCAAAACATCAGTTACCGCACGTTTTGCATCCATTTTATACCCTTTTCTTTTTACTCTGTCACACATTTCCGCCCGTCCGGTATCTCCATTTGCATCAATGATGATGCATTTGAACGCACACACACACACAAGCCACAACAGGGACAGTAATGGAGGAACGAAGGCTCTGACACAGACTTCTGACAGCTGACATTTATCATTAGCGCGTCTGCCCAGGCAGGCCGGGTTGACCCAGTCAACCACTCACACACCTCCACTCATCCATCAACATCACAGAGTTCAGTTCAAGTTTGACAGACTGGGATGTACCATGCCAGATCTCTTTCTCGCTCTCTCTCTCTCGTATATTATTTTTCTCTCTGTCTCTCATATATTCTTTCTCTCTGTTTACCTAGTGAGGGAGAATTGAAATTGTGTTCAAGATGATTTTATTACCGAAAGAATGACTACAAAAAAGCAAGATATAAAAGTCTGTTTAGTGTTTTTGTTTTTTTGACTTACTCTGCTAAGGTTGTAGTTTAGAGGCATTAAGAGGAATGGTTAATTTTATTTTGTGTGTGATTTAACTTTTACCTGTACAATAAAAAGGGAAAGTATCAGTTGAGATATAAAATGGTATGGGGGGGAATGTTGGCAGCTTTAAAAATGTTGCTGTTCTTTGATGCTGGCCCACACCTTCAATTTTGCAGGGTAAAATAGCCAGAATGGAGATATTGCTTTTGTTGAAATTTTAATTATGCGTTACAAGAATGTGTTTAGGATCATATACTTCTGAGCTGTGTGCGTTTCCCAAGATGGTAAAAAAAAAATAAAAATCCTACCTGATTGTAGCTTTAATTGGTATGCGTCAGAGTGAACGTAAAAACAAGGATTGCAAAACCAAGCAGGATTTGGAGAATTGTGTTGGTGCAACATGCACATATATTATTTTTTTCACGACAACTTTTTCATTTTCCAAAACAAGTCCGTTTTTACAAATGTTTACTTACTACTTATTCAGAGTTATTATTTTGTACAAATCTTATCTAAACGAGGCTGTTTTTTAATTTGTCAACACATCTATTAAAAAAAAAAACACCAAAATGTTTAAAATCGGTATTTAAAAATAATTTTTCCCATTCTTAACACTCTGAACAACGTGGTTTGAGTTGAGCACCTGAACATCCTATTTTATATTTATTTTTTGGGACAAAATTACCACTTTTATTCATTTTTTGCAGCTCGTGCAAAACTAATATAGGCTTGCTATTGGTGTTTCTTAGCAAAAGTAGTTTATCATTATTTAAAGAAGAGTACATTGAAATGTTTAAATGCACCTTTTTTTATAAAAAAGCATTATTCAGGGTTGCCTCTGCATTTCCCAACAGGACAACATAGCACACTCTCTACACACCTCAACAGCTTAAGGGGAAAAAAGAAGTACCTACTGGAATTGCTTTTCTACAAAACTGGCCTCCTCCCAACTGTGATAACCCAGGCTGTTTGCATATCTTAATACCACAAATGACTCCTAAAATGATTCATTATGAGGTGTCGGCAATGCCAGAAAGTTTTCTCAATGTTCCGAGGAAGAATTTTCAAATAACAGACAGAGAACTTAGCGACCTTGAAATATATTACTGGTTCAGTCTTTAGTGCGTTTTCTTTTATTTCGTCTCTTTTAGATTTGTGACTGTTCTTGATCTTATAGCCGTTTTATAACATCTATTTCGGCGGTCAAACGATAATCACGACGCGGCTTTCATGTTAATATTTACTGGCATCTCCCATCGGTCGTAAGGTGGGAGTGTTGAGTTGCATCTGGCCTTTCAGGCATGAAAATAAAGTCTTTGTTGCAAAGCGTCGACTTCATGTGAACAAAACGGAATAGATTTTATTTTTTCCTCTGTCTTTGAGGAAAGCCCTACATCTATTTTGCACTTGTCAACATCCAAAGAAACCTACATCGCACTGCAGAAAGTCTCACAACTGGAAACACTCAGGAGTGTTTCCAGTTGCAAAATTATGCGAAAACCATACAGTTTAGGATCTGCAGATTTGTTTGTGCCACGGTGAGAAAGGTGAATGAAAATCCACAAACATCCATGATAGATGTTTGTGTTTTATTATTTCTTCGTAAGGAAGAATACAACAGGCCGAAAAAGTTGGTCGCAGTGAGAACTTGCTGGAGAATCACTGGCTACATTCACACGCAGGCTTATTTTGAGATCTTTCTGACCCTCCTTTTGTGCGTGAAGTGTTGTTATCTGCTCCATTCACATAAGAGCTTGGATGGACATTATTCCCAACAAATATGCTCATTTACATGCCGTCCCCCGAGGCGACTTACAGGAAATCTCAGTCCTTCAACGGGTGTGTAAGAACAACTGCGATCTGGCAGCCGGCACAGGCCCATGAACGTCTAAACCTTTTAACTGCAGCTTTAAGTTGGAGAAATCCCCTGTTGTCATTGGAGATGACTCCACTTGGGTTTTCTGTTTTACAAGATCGGTTTGAGTTTTTTTTTTCCAAGTGCACATTTAGTGGAATTAACTGGGACGTTTCTGCGCTCCTTAACCAGGAAACTTGAACTCTGTGATTAATGGCTTTCTCCCGTCTTGGTTTCCGTGCTGCATCTTCTCCCAGATGATCTCTAAGCCATAATATATTTTCCTTTTATAATACAGCTCAGACCACATTTATTTGGCTCTCCTGTTAAACGTGTGTAAATTCATCTTTTGTTGCAGTCGCACAATCTGAGTCTGAAAATCCAGCCTTTAGTTTGTATGCTGTAAAATAATTGATTTGTCCCTAAAAAAAAAATCAATCCATGAAACTAAAGTATTTTAAATTTATGCTTTACTTTGTACATTTTTCAGAAACTTCTAACTTATAATCCATCATTTTTTCTTTCACTGGAGTATAAATCTATTTCTCCTTGCCATTACCCACATTGACCAGATATTGAGTCGTACTTCTAAAAACGGGCTTGGGTTTTAAAGCTGTCTCTCCACACTTGCTTGCCTCACTTTGACTTTAACTAATAGTTTATTGGCTTGACAAATTTGTGGTACTTTGATGTAAACCACAACTGTTTTTTTTTCTTTCCAAAAATAAAATTCTAATTTACTGTCCCATATTACAATTACCCAACTCAATATGGGCTTTTAAGTTTCCAAGTATTTTATCTGGGTTTTCTCTCAAACACAAAATGAATGTCTACATTCACCACAGTCAGAACAGTTGAGGCAAATTTAGCTGTGAAAAATGGACAGCTCAATCTACAGTAAATGGGTAAATGGCAACCTACTGGTTGACCAACAAAATCCCTCCTCACCAGCCCACCACACCCATCCGCCCTTGACGACCTGTAGCCAGCAAAACAAAAGTTACACCATGCATTTTAGCAAGCAACTAATGAGCTGCGTCTGTATTCACAAGATGCCTCAGAAGGGGTTGCCAGGTTTGATCAAATTGTCCGATTCCATCTTTCAAAACAGATTCTGTTTTTTCCAGACGGGTTGTAGTCGTTTTATCCTCCTCCAGTCAGACCTTTATCGGTGCATCCTTTATCTTCTGTATTATATGATGATTCACTTTTCGTGCTATTTTGTGCTAGGCAATAAAACATGAGACATTATTGTGCTATGGGTTTATTTCAGAATAAACATGGAATCCGGCTTGATCACAACACCCACGGTTGCAGACATTAAAAATATTAATTCAGAAATTCTAAATCTTTGGACTTATTGCATAACAATAAAGGTGGTTTGCATTAGAAGTTGTGCGTTTATCACAAATTATATTTCTGGGCGTATGTTGTGCAAGTAATTTCCCTCTTTAAAAAAATCAACCTGTACGTAATTCTAATTTGTAGAGGATAATGTCTTGCACTATGTTGGCAGGTATTGATGTTTTCAACAAGGGCTTTTTCCTACAGAATAAAACCAATTTATTTCTCTCATTTCCATGTGTGAATATGAACAGGAAGAGAACATAGTATGAGATTAATACAAATGTTTGATCAATGTTGGTTTATCTATCAGTGATATGTTGTCTCTGATTTGCAAATATTGGGGAAAAAAAACTACTTTTCCCCGATCTAAATTTCTAATAGTGGGGAAAAAAATGAAGTAAATGACCCTTTTATTTAAACTGCAGATCATCGACACGTTCAAGACTAAAGCTTAAAATTTGTCTCAATTTTCTTCCATTTATGAATCATGTTGTTAATAATAGGATTATTGTTGTATAGCTGCTTATTTATATCCGTTGGAGCCAATGAAATACCTGTAGAACGAGAATAAATGTCTTCTTGCCATTAAAAACCACCTCAAATTGGCTTTTAAAATGAAAACGCATCCTTCCTTGTGGTGTTTGCAGTGACCTTTGATATGAACTAATTTTACTAATAATCATCCTACTTTTATAGAAGAAACATGCAAGCGCCGCCGCCTCTTGTCTCGGCGACGTTCTTTGTTCTCTCACCACTTCTCATCTGCCTGAACATTAAAAAGAGCCTGAAATTAATAAAGTTGTCTGACGCGGCGCTTCAGTCTCGTCGCTGATGGATATCATGTCGGCTTTGTTAACCGTAGCAGACAAATTACAGGGAGCGCATCACCCTCGCAGGCCTTGTTTGGCATTCCAGGTCCGCCATGTTTTGAAATGTATTAATGGAGGACATGCAGGCGTGAGACATTACCTGCAGGTTCAGTCAGGAGCTGCTGTCAAAACCGGAACGGGCCTGCGAGGCAAAGCCCTGTCATCACGACACTCCTCTCACACCTTCAAACCGCAGGGCGAGCTGCAATTTTCTGCCTTGGCTCTCAATGAACCAAAAAATGCGCCATGTTTGTAAAAACGATTAGGAATATTGGGGTGTATGTGAATCATGAGCTCGCCGTGTTTCTTTGTGATTTTCTTTAATTTGTTGTTTGTTTTTAAGAAGGAATAAACAGCCAGATTCCCGCTCACTGCGTTTCTTTTTCCGTGGAGTAATCGATGAAACTATCAATGCGAGCAGCACGCAAGCCGTCTCCGAAGAGTGAAGCGATCTTGTGCAATGACGGGTCCCTGCTTCTCTCGTGTATTAAGCACATTTACCCGGGCAGTTCTCTCTTCCAGTGGCAGTGACCTCCCTCCCCGTGCCTGCTGGGAATTACAGTCATTCAGTGAGTGTCTCAGCATGATGGATGACACCTGCACCCGTTGAGCAATCGCTCTCTAGTGTTGTATTGTTTTTCTTTCTCATTTTTGCGTGGGAGCGAACGGTGTGCATTCCCCGAGCCAAAACCAACCCAGATAATCATCTCATCTGCGTGATGCACGATCTTCGCTCCGTGGACGACAAATTCAGAAAATGCTGGGCAGCGGTGATACTCGTGCTACTCGTTGGCTCAGTCTCTTGACACCTGTGCACTGTGTGCAAAATGCTAGCAAGGCATTCATTCTTCTATAAAAAAAAATATTCTTATGCAAAGCCAAACCCCAATTTCTGCAGTAGGTTGGGCATAATTTGATGTTGTAACAATAAATAAATAAATCAAACTAGCGCATTTATCTCCTTGCAACTTTGTTGGCTCTGCTGCAGATTTGAGACCAAAGCATATAAATTTTGTCCCGTTTCAACCACAGACCTCAGTGTTGTCGGAAAAGGAGGATGAATGGTTTGCAATACGTTTTGCAAGTGAAAAAATCAAAACGGTTTCGTCAACAATTTGTACCCTCATTTAAAATCTTGTGCAACCAAATACTCTCAAAAGGCATCATTACACGCTGGATGCATCTGGTGATTAAATTTTGTTTAAAGTAAAGTTATGTCAGGTTGGAAAAGGATATACTACTCTTTAAACATAATAAAGAGTAGTATATCATAGTACATGGGCGGATAACAATGCTGGAAGAGAACCTACAGTTGCAAAAGATTTAAACTAGATGCACAACCCTAAACATACAGCCAGATTGGAATAGTTTCAATCAAAGCGTTACCATGTGTTATAATGACCCAGTCTTGATGCAATTTTGCAATCCGAGTCAAAACTTGAAAATTGCCGTTCACAGACATCCTCCATCAGTTCTGACCTTGGGATTGAGCTGCTCTGCGAATAAGATGTAGAAAAAAATGTGTTCTCTAGTCATGAAAAGTTTGAAACCGTTCACCAAAATCCCTCCTGCCCGTGCCTGCAGTGAAAAATGTATTTAATTGTCAGCTAATGTGTTGCAATATTACACTAAATGCTGTTTTGAATAGAGAAGTTGACTTTAATGTTCCGAGAATCCAAAGTTCACATATTGTTTTTATTATTCAGTCTGATAGATGAGTCCCTGCAGTAAATCCCTACACATGGAAACGGATTAAAGTGCCATAAATTAAGTGTCAGAAGTACAAATGAGAATAACACTAGTGATTATGCTTACGGGTTTAATCCACTATGTTCCTTAAAATACTTAGTAGTATTATCACAATTATATGGGTTTTTTATTTGACAAAGTCCTACCGCAGGCCACACTTTTCAGATTCGTATTTATAATAGATTTTAAACCCTGTGTAATGCATCTTCCATTTCCCGATTATGAGCTACTTTGTCTTGGTTTTCCACTCAAAATCTGAATACAGTAACGTTTGTGGTTTTAACGTCGGAAAAAGTCAGAAAGTGTAAAGGCACAATCTAAATATAGTTATGCATGATCTCTTTTCTCCAGACATCTCTTTGGTATTCACATGTTTACATCTTCGAGAATGCGACTCTGCGAGGCGGTGGAAGACGAGCGCTGCCTTGTAGTGCAGAGACAAAAGACTCTCAAAGTAACAAAACATCCCCACATGTCGCTCACTGATGCAAAGCGAAGCCATAAATGTCAACCAGATGGGCACGTCACTGAAAATATTAGGGTGACGAATGAGAGCAACTCGGTGGCATCGTCTTCTAAGCCGGGCCCATCAGCCTTCTCGGTTACTGGATTGGAGAGAGGGTATAGAGGCGAGTGAAGTGTGTGGGTTCACTACCACTGAGCTCTATGATTAAACGGTAGCATGTGCTGACAGCTGGAATAGAAGGGCGGTGATCCTTTAGGTCACTGTGGAGGGTATGAGCTGCCTCTCAGCAGGCCTGTGGAAATCTTGTCAGAGCCTTTCACATTTTATCACAAACTTTAGTGTTTCCGATTTTTTGCTCAGCGGGATGTTAAAATCTTGGGACGTTGCTTTAAATTCCCGAATGTTTTAATTTCTTAAAAACCTTCTAGCCGACATGCCTGCTGTTCGTTCTCCATTGTTCTCTAACAAACCTTTGAGACGTTTACATTTATAAGAAGATGAAATTACACACAACCGACTTGGTATTGTCGGTTGTGTGTAACCGACACACAACCGACTAGTTAAGTCTAGTTAAATTTAGACTTAACTAGACTTAAGTCTAAATTTAAGTCTAGTTAAATTTAGACTTATCCAAGAAGTTTGAATACAATGCATGCTATACTTTTAAGATTTTTAACTAGATAAAAAGCTACTTTTTTGTTTATTACCTTATACAGTTCAATTCAAAAATGCATTTGAAATGTGTGGCTGCAGTAAGATGAAATATGAAAAGGTTCACTGAGTTTAAATGTACTGATGCATCCTCGGTCTGTTTTAATTGCGGTTTGCAGGTGTATCAGTGTTACCATTTATCAATAAATCATGAAAAAGCTGGGATAGGAAAAGGTTCCTCTTTCTATATCATCATCTATAACTTGCTTTAGGAAAATACCCACCGTGAATAAACTTCTCTTTCTGGCTAGCTAGGGTTTTTTTTTTTCCATGTTCGTTTCATGAATTGACAGGACAGTGCCACATTGTTTTTTGTTTTTTTTTGTTTTTACTTTCATTTTGAAGGGGCACAGGAGGAAACATCTCACAGTTACAGTTAATGGCCTGAAAATATTGCGTCTGCTGCTCTGAAAGAGGTTAGAGTAGGGCTTAAACCTTCTGCCGTTTCAAATATTTCTCCAAACCTGAACAGGCTGTCAGCTCATCTGCCATCAGCTGCTCTTAAAGTGTCTGGCCTGCAAGCGCGTCACAAAGTTGCTCACGTAGACGCAAAGAGGTTTGCATTTCTGCTTGTCACCACTTGATCCTGCCACAACTAGCAAAGAGCACACTGCGCTTTCGGTCACTGTTTCATAAGAAAAAAACGGATGAGTAAAAGTTAAATGTTTGCACTGCAACGTGTGTGATTGATGGAATGAAACCTTTATTTTGTGATTCGTAGCCAGCGATGGTTCTTATCTTTGTTATGTGACAGATTCACTGAAGCCGTTAACGGTGAAGTTTTCTAAGAAAGCATTTGATCTGTTTTATCGCTACTGCGGAAGCTGTTGGGTTTTTTTTTGTTTGTTTTTTTATATTCAAACTCTGCTTCCCCATCATTAGGTGAACCTGAGCGTGTTCGGTCACCTCCCCGCGTCTTTGTGTTTGCACAAACCGATGGAGCAGGCCGACAGGTTTAGTTTCGTCATGTAATCGGATTACTTACTGAAAGATTTGACGCACCTTTTCCCCTCCGCAGGGCTATTTGTAGTGAGGACAGAAAATGATTGCTCCTATACGGTCTCGCATTTACCTTTTCAGCATGCTGTCATTAGCAACCACAGCCCGGACGAGTGATTGAATTTTGTTCGACTCTTTGCCCCACGCTGCCCCGGTTCATTAGTTCTCGGTTTTCCCATTCATACTTTAAGTAGCAACTTTAGACAGTCTTTTTTTTTCCTGTGGTATTTTGCTTGATAATTACTTCCCTTGAAAACCCCCAGAAGACACACTCTTTTATAGACAATGTGTTTAATTGGGCAAATTAGAAAGAGCCCGTATTGCACAGCAGCTGTGTACACACACATTCCCCTGTGGAATCTGCAAGGAAAGCCCTCAGAGCAGCGGAGAAGCAATGCAGAGAGAATCGGGAGTTAAAAGTAGCTCGATTGAGTCAGAGGGCCTCTTTGCCAGAGCAGTGGCTTTTTCAACACAGATGCACATAGTTTAGATTTGTGTGAAACCTCAGTCTCCAAATGATCACCAAGCTGCATCAATTCTCCAACTTCTGGCAGATTGGCTGACATATCCAGTTTTCATGCATGGTATGGTTAGCGTCATTAAATTGTAGCAAATTTCAATCCCCTGAAGAAATTTTAGAGCGCTTGTTCACAACCGAGTTGTGGCGCAGACAGCACCTGACGACAAGAAAACACTAAATTCATGACGTGAACACTAATACGGCAAAATCCTTTTTGCTTGATTTGCACTTTGAAATCGGAAAAATGGTTCACATGAGGAAAACTCCAATTTAGGTCGATTACGTCATTTTAGAGTTGGTTCTAATGTTTGACATGGTAACGTTTTGGGAAACGCCTGATGGTAAATTTGCCCTAGGAAAGTTTCTTCTGTCCGCTTGTTGCGTCCAGACCAAAAATCTGACTATTTTTATTGTTTGGTGAGGTTTGCTTTGACAGTGTACTTTTTGCAAGTGAGCTGTACCTTGTGAACGACGATTATTGCTCCCACTGGAAAAAAACGACAGAGCCAAGACAGGGCACAGAAGAAAAACAACCACGGATGACCTGTCCACAGTTGACGTTATTAAAACTGCAATGCCATTTTAAATGACAAGAGCAACTCATTCAATGCAGATTTCACTCTTTCATTTTTTTGGTAAGCAGGCTGGACACAAAATTTGTGTGTTTTGTTTTTTTTCTACCAGTTGGGTTATGTGCACGTCTGCCCAAATATTGTGGAGGCATAGTAACCGTGCAGGAGTAGCTTTAGCAGCACTGAAGGACAAATTTTTTATCATGATGGTCAGCAATGATGGCTGGAGAAGTCCAAAAAAGGTAGATGTTTTCTGTAGTTGGTTCAGATCAAGGTAGGTTTTGTATTCACATTGGAAGTGAACAGCACCAGAGTTCGTTTGGAAGTGGACTGAGACCAACTCAAAAAGTGAGTCTAGGTCTGGTTTTTTGTCCATGCCATGGTTCATTTGAGCATGTTAGCCCCTGCTTATAAAGTACAGACTAACAGAGAAACTAACTCTGAAAAAAAAATATCTTTTGAGATTTTGTTCTTTGTCATAGCATCTCTGGTTGCTGTAGATTTGCCAGCTGGATATTCAGGACTTGAACCTCCTGTTCCACCACAATCCACTGTACTGGATTGAGATCTAGTGACTTGAGGCGAAGGCCATTGGTGCACAGTGAACCCATTCAAGAAACCAATTTGAGTTCATAACACAGCTTTGTGACTTGATTCATTGTCTTGCTGAAAGTAGCCATTGAAAGATGAGAACGCTATGATCACAAAGGATGGAAAATGGTCACCAATAGTGATGAAATGCTGGTTGATATTTGGCAAGGTGAATCCATGTTTGGGGCAACCATCTGAATGTTGAATAAGATTCATGTGTGAATTGTGGCCCAAGACTCCCAAGAACAGGAGTGGTGCCTGATGTGGTTTTCTGCTGCTGTAGCCCATCTGCATCAAAATTTGACGTTTTGTACATTCAGGGATGGTACTCCACCAACGTTGGTGGTTACTTGATCTACTGCAGCCTTCTTATCCTCTTCAGCCAGCCTCCTCTGACTACAGCAAGGCATTTTTCTTCACAACCTTCTCTGTAGACCTGAGAGATGGCTGTGTGTGAACATCCCAGTGCTTTGCTCAGTTCTAGTTGGACCTTAGTTAGAAATTTGTGCTTTGTTTTTGAGATCAATTTTGGTCTCTTTTGACTAAACACCCCAGGTAGATTTGATATAAAACAAATCTATCCAAGTCTGTTGTTTTGTATAGGGCAGGGTTTATGATCCTGTGACCTGGCTGTGAGTTAGAGGGCATGTCATCACAAACTCTTTGAAATACCTTGGCATTTAATCAAAAATGTGTTGGACTACTCAAACGTCCCTCTCTCATTTCTGTGAAACGTAATGGGAGAAGACTGAAAGGGCCAGTATAGCCAGGTCGAAGCCTAACAGCCAACACATCACGTGTTTGAGCGTTGTTCATTTTTGCACACACTCTTCCCCAGACACTCTGTGGCGAGCTTCCCTCCCACAGCAGTATACATCGCAGTGTTTTGTCATATTTGCGAACCTTTGTAGGTTAGTCAGGAAGAGTCGTATAGAGTTGCGTACTTGTCATGCAACTGTGACCTGACTTAGCTGAGTCATTTAATGAGGTGACAGGGAGGCGGATTATGTATTTTCCAGGCACATAGTGTCATTTTGCAGCACAATCAAGTAACAATGGTGCCTTCAGTTATTATGAAAATGCATAAACAACTTAAAAGAAATTAGATTTTGCATCTTTACCACTGCTCTTAGGAGCTCAGCAGGCATGCAGTCCCACCAGATGCTTGTCAATTGTTGCTGCCACTAGTCTGGTGGAGCCGTGTGGGTTAGGGGTGTCCTGTGGAGTGGGAGCTCCACTCGGGACTGAAACTCAAAGGCAGTGCTTTGGGTAAGGTTAAGGTTTAAAAAAAAAAAGTTGATTTTCCATAATATCCCCCACCTTTCCTTTTGGCAAAAGGAGGCAGCCCAAAATTTAACAGCATGATACCAATAATTGGGCCACTGAGGAGTTTGTAAAAATTATTCTTTAACATCTCAGAACTGGAAGTCCCATCTTTCAGGTACAGATTACAAGACACTGATGACCAGAACATCTGCTGTGATTAAATTATGTCAAAGCTATAACCCCTGAAGAACTTCAATTCAGCAACTACAGTTTTAAAACTGAAAAATGTCTGGTTTTCTTTTTTTAGGTCTGGTGGAGATCTGCTTGATGCATCCACTCGACGTCGTGAAGACGAGGTGAGCGTAAATGATAAAAATCATAATATACCTGTTTGTTTCCTCGAGATGAACGGAACTAATTTAGCTGGAATCTGCTTCATAAATTTTGGTGATGGGATTTTTTTTATTTTTTTTGCGGCCAACAGTATACGGGGTGTTAAATCTTAAGATTAGTAGGCCCCCTTGGATCTGGGCTCATTCCCCACAAAAGTAGGTGCCAATGTTGTAACTTTCTCACACATTTAGTTGCAAATTAAATGCACCGTTTCACTGTTCAAACCTCACAAAATGTGCAAATATGCCGCTCTAAATTTATGTCTTATATTTGTCTTATTATGCAACCAAAAAGCACAATATATAGTTTCTTCTTTTCTGCAAGTTCTTGCCAAATCAATCGGTTCCCCAATGAAAGCAGCCTATGTTTTCGTCGGCTGCTTTTCCGTTACCATCCTAAGAACAGCAGCAGCGTTGAGCTGTAGAGTTTTCTGGAGCCTAACACCACAGTGTCTCAGTCAGTCATAAACAGATCGTGGGCTACTACTAAAGCTTTATAGTCTTTCACAGGACCAGCCAAGACCTCTGCCTTCACCCCCCCTCCCTCCCACTCACTCCTCGTCTGTAAATTGTACCACTTTTTCTGTCATTTACGGCAGCACTTTCTTGGTAAATAAATTGCCCGGCGTGCCTTTTAAAAAACTGAGACGCTTTCACTTTGAAGGCCGTGCCACCGCTAGAACGCGGAGAGCAAGAAGTGGGGATGAAAGCCAAGGGTGAGCGGTGCCGTACTGGTCGATATTTGATACTTTGAAGGCACACGCCGTGATTTATGGTCACGTGTGGAAACTGCAGGCTTTATTACAGGTAAGTCTTGAGCTCTGGCTGTCCGTCCTCACATGAGGTCAGGGTTAAAAGTGCGCTCGCTGTTTTCTTTGCAGCGCTCTTCCCTCAGAAGTGATAAAAGTTGCTTTAAAGCGGACATGTTTATTCGTTTGTGTTCTGTTTGTGTCACCATGTGTTTATGCTGATAAGACTTTTGTTGTTCGCAGTGGGCCTGCGTAAATTGATTCCTTTTGGCCTTTACTTACTTTTTTTTGTTGAGTTTTTAAATTTAATTGTTTCCATATATGCATACAGAAGACCCAATAATCTGTCTACGGTTCCAAATAACACGGAAAGAAATATTTCTGCCTAATTGGCAGGACGATTCCACGCTAAAGGAATGCAAGCAGAAGGAAGGAAGTTGTGCGAAAACATGTTCATGTTCGCACTCTAATATCTACAGATGAATTCATAAAGCAAGCATACACACCGGCTAATTGGGACACTTGGGGAGCTGAAATCTATTAGCAGGAACCTTGGAGCCGAGAGTCAGACACACCTCGGCTGGGTTTCTCTCCCTGGCTCGTGTGTGTGTGTGTGTTTTTCTCTCAGGCATGGCTCTTATTAGGAACTGCTTTAATGTCCAACAGTCCAAATTGAACAGCAACTGGAGTGAATTTACTTTTTTTTTTTTTTTTTCCACAACCAAAAAAATCAAAGGGTTTTTTTTCCCCTTCGCCTTTTGATTTTCAGGAAGGTAATCTCGACTAAATGTGTACCTGTTTGCCTTCCTGCGAGGGTTTATCTATCTTTCCTACATTTGAAAGGACGGGGAGAATGCAAATTAGCAGAAGTTTACCAATGAATAGCTCAGTCCTGCTGTTTTATATTAAAAACTGCAAAGACAAATTGGCCACTTTGGGAAAAACCCCTACCAAATTTGGAGCTATTTTTAAATCACATTCATGATGAGAAACACTGACAGGAAAAATACTTTGTAGTTATTTAAGAATCGTTAGCGCTAACTCAGCTGAGATCTGACACAAAAAACGAACAGTTTTTTCATGTCGTGTTGCCTTTTTACTAATCTGCACTCCGACCAGTTATTCACTTTTCCTAACAAGTGCATGTTTCTTTCATCTGAGCGACTCCATGTTCAGTCGGTTGGATTTACAACCTCCTTCCTTGTTGAGAGAGACAGACGTGTATTTCTGACTAAAGCAGTAGAACAAAGTCCTTTCTGAGTGGCTCTGTGAATAACCCATATTTTATCTAACGATTCTTATACTGAAAAATCTGTTGGTGCTTTTTTGAACTGTACGACTTTAGCTCATGGTTGCCGCTAGCGTTTAGCAATCAGTTGATTACATTTCAGTTGAGCTAAACAACTAATCTCAAAAACTAAAAATATATTCATTTTATTTAGCTTTGTTCGATTTAGTTATTTTTGCAACAACGGTTTTTAATTTTACAAAATAAAAAGTTAACATTGATCTGTACTTTAGGTTATAAATTCTAAGAATAGGGTGAGAAATAACACTGCCAAACTAAATGCAACAAATTTTGTCATTTATGTACTTCAAGATAAAAAAAAAATCCTACATATTTAGGATTAAAGTTTTTAATCGAAAATGGACAACAATAGGTGTTGTATCCGTTTCTTCTCCTTAAAGTTTAATAATAAAAATAGTAACATTTCCATGTCAGTTACACATTTGATAACTGTATGTATTGGTTATTATCTGGTTTAATCATAATTAATTTAGCTATTAGCGGTATCTTTGCAGTATTTATTCAAACATTTATTTTCTCCAGAACGTAGCAGACAGAAAAACAACCCCTCTCTGAGTTCATAGAGTAATCAGCAGCTTAAGGAAACTTTGACTTTGTGTTTTCTGTTGGCTCACCAGTCGCCCCTCCAGTTTCAACTCTTCAGTCGCTCATCATGCAAAACTTGAATAACCAGATTCATTTGAAGGTGACGTAGACGACATAGCCGCCATGTTTGTTTTGAGTCTGTTGGTCAGGCAAAGCCGACTAATGACTTTTGTTCAACTCTGCAGACATAAGCACGACGTTTTATTTACACCCAAAAATGTGCTTAAAAAAGTCATTTGTAACGTTTGCTGTTAAATAAAAATATCAAGAGAGCATTTTAGTTTTCTCTCAAACTTTTTCACATTTTTCCTTGTTACGGTCGTACTAACGGGCCAAAAGTTTTGAGTGGGATTTTATTTTAAAGTCCAATGCAGGAAGGGGCATCACTGGAAAGGAAAATGACAAATAGTTTAAAGAAAGCTCTGAAGTGTAGTATGCATTTACTCTGAAACCGTGGATTAAAATCCCCCGCATAATTTAATCTCAGTATAAATCCAGCTGCTCTGAATGCCTCCGTGGTTCGTTAGAAAACACGAGTGAAAAAATGGCATCTCAAAGCTCAAGAAACCATGGTTACCACGAGGGTAGTTGCATTGCATATTTTTTCCAGATTTAATTTACAACAATGTTTCGTGATACTGTCATGTACAGAGTCCAAATCTGAAAGCGAAATCTGACATTGAAACTACACGATCATCATGCCGACATGCAAGTATAGCATAGTTCACACGATGTAAACCGTTAATTACCCCCCACCCTGATACTGTGTTCATATGTGAAGGTGGGGGCGAAGATGGGGGGGGTTGCGCGGTGCTGGAAAGGCCTTCGTCGGAGACGGTGAGACCAGAGTTACAGCTTTTCATTAACCTGGAAACCACCTAGTTACATGGTTCATGGGCTGGTCTCAGCTCACTTGGAGGTAACAAAGGGTGTCGGGCGGCTTTTTCTGTAGGGGGCTGTGTGCTCCAGGCACCCCATCTGACTCTGATCAGGGTCCACTTCTCATTAGAGAGTTGCTTCAAGCCTGGATTTCCCTTCATGTTGAGATCCTGTTACACGGGGCTCCGCCCTCAGCATAACTTTCATGCACAAACCGTGTGTACCAATCTAGAAGCAGCTACTTGCCAATCTCCCTTTGCTTCCTTCTGCAGCAGAAGGGCCACGCCTTTCTCGTGTTTTTGGAGTCTGTGTGAATGTTTTGCAGCGTAATCTAATTTGCGTTGGAGAGATCCCAAAAGTGTATCTGTTGTAGTAAATGTCGAACAAGCCACTCCTCCCGCCCCTCTCCCTTTCGTTCTCACTGCCCCCTTTTCTTTTCTTTTTTTAATTCCTCTTTTCCTGATTTTCTACGGCTTCAGCTCCTCCCCCAGATGAACTACGCCTTTCTGTGGTTTGAGATTTTCAACAACTACCTCTGTTAACCTGTTGAATCAGCTTCTCTGCTGTTTTTGTGAACAGGAACCATATTACATAACTACCTCATAAATAACATGTACAATCCATTGTTTGGTTTGCTGTGGTTTCCTTGTGAATTTGTAGATTTTTTTTTTGAACAATTATGTAATGTTTTGTTTGAAAGAAAAAAAAAGTGTGTACATTTAAAGGAGTCTGTACTGAATTGTGCAATTCTGTAAATTGTGTTGTATGACATGGCTGTCATTGCTAACCACTAAGCCTGCCAGTAGCCTGTTTCAAGTCTGATTAGAAAAACCTGGTCTTTGCTTGTTGCAGCGTTTTGGGACAACACTACCCAGGAGGATGTGAGTCTCTTGAGAGGCTTGAAAGTGATTTTTGATGAGGGCTTCTACTGATGACAACCAGCCTCTATCTGTGCAACCCCGACAATATCTGAAAGTCTTCACCTCCCCCTTCCTTTGCCCTTTTTACCCCCAACTGCTTGGTGAACCCCTATGCACTTAAAGAGGAATCCCTTACACCACCCTCAAACAGCAGGGCACAAAGCAGCAACAGCCCTGATAGCTGATCTTTCCTTGTAAAGGAGCAGGCAGGTCAGCGGTAGTCAAACTGGCTCCTAATCCCCCCGCTTCCACCCCCTCGGCAATGTGAGACTCCAGGGCAAGACTTTACTCGCAGCGTTAAGACAAACGCATGCCACGTGCACCCAGGATAAACCGATGAACTCAGTCCACGTACGAGAATCGGCAAGTCCAGAATTCAGGACATGAGAGACAGAGAGAGAGGAAATGGTTTGTGAGCAGTGCAGTGCAGCATATTCAATAGGATTAAATGTGATGCATTTACTTTTTAGTCGTATTGTTTCCACTTTCCCTAGCCTTTTATTTGCAGAAAAGTAGGTCATCTAAATCATCTGTCCAAGTAGGTTTATGAAAAAATGTAGCTAGCCTTCCTGACAAAGCAACTTAGTGACTTATGTCAAATTAAACATAAAACCTCCTCGGCCTCTTCTCTTAATGTGGAAAATCATATTCTGTGAATATAAAAATGTAAGGTAAAGCATCATTCTGTGGTATTTAGACATGAACCAACCAATCTGGGGCTTTTAAGGTGACTTGGTCTTAAAGCTGAGTTAGGTCAGGACCGAAACATAATCTTTGGAGATCTCAGAGAGGGAATGTATCAGAATAGAAAAGAAAAAGAGAAGAGAGAGCGTAGAGAACAACTGCAAAGCTGCCAAGACATGGAGACGATGAGGGCGTTAATCTGAGAAACGAGCAAGAGATTTATGGTGACTCTGGAGGAGCTGCCAAGATCCTGAGCTCTGGTTGTGCACTCCAGAAATCCAACCTTTATGAAACAACGGCAAGAAGAAAACAATCATTGAAAGAAACCCCAAAAAGTCCAATTTGTTTAGCACAAGCTGTGCAGGAGACGGATGAAACTAAAACCAAACTTTTTGGCCTACATGTAAAATGGCTATGGGTAGCGGAAAATTGGCACAGTAGGTACTGACAACACCATCCTGTATGGATGGTTTACTTTAGCAGCAGCAGGGTTTGAGTTAATAGAAAGTTAAATACGGGTCAGTACTGGAAGAAAACCTGGTCAATACCTGGTATCTACAGGGCCAGAGGTTCAGCTCTCAGCAGGACAAGCCTGAAAATACAGGCTGAACTACAAAAGAGTGATTTTTATTTAAATAATAATCCTGTGTTAGTGGTCTAGTCAAATTCCAGACCCAAGTCCAGTGGAAACTGGTAAGAGCTTAAAAGTGATGTTCAGATGCTCTTCATCCAGACTGACTAAGCTGTTTTACAAAAAAAAAAAAAAAACATTGCAGCTGTCAATGCAACAAATTATTTATCAAGGTATTTACTGAGGAGGGGAATCCAACTGCAGGCCACAATTTTCAACCGGTTTTTGGAAGAGATTTTACGCTAATTTGTGTTGTCCAACCCAATAAAAATCCCCTGCAGTTTGTAGCTCTGATGTGACAGAATGCGAAAATACCTCAAGGGGTGTGAATATTTTTGCAGGACAACATATAAATGCACACTTGTTACCAGCCTCTGTCAGTATTTCCTTGTGACTAAGCCGTTCCATGACTTGCCACAGCTTTAACATCACCTGAACCACTAAAACTTGTTCTCACTTCAAGGTGTCTTATTAAAAGCTGGTAGCCTGTTGGGTATTTTCCCAAACAGTCCTTGGCAGTGAGGCCAAGGTATGGCATATTACTGCATTTCAAAAGCAAACACTTTGATGTAATTTTGGAGTACCATTTTTCTTTTTTTTTTCTTTTTTTTGGAGGAACTTTGAGAAGAGGCACTGCAAAATGACGAATAAGCAATGCAGAAAGCCTCGAGGCCTTCTAGTGAGGCCTGGCTCTTTAAGCACCAAGCCGATATTCCAGTCCGTAAAAATCAAACAGAAAACTGGAGATCGAATGTTACTAAAATAAGTTCAGCGAGATACACTTTGGGCGAATTTGAAAACAAAAAAACATACATGCTAAATTTTGTTCTCATTAAAGGGACTTGTCGAGGACACCATGTAACTACATCATCCATTTTTCCTCACGTTTTATTGTTATCTCATAAAGGCAAATGCCAAAAAAATAAACTTTAAGTCTCAAACACATAACTTTTAATGTGGTGACAGATGTTGCTGTAGTTACTCACAGATGTTGGGCATTCAACTAACACCCGCAAATGGTTTCCTATAGAGATAGAAAACTCGGTTACAGAAATTTACATAAAGAGCAGATGTGCATGTTAGAGCGATTACCTGTTATCATTATCATGGAGGGCCTTCACATTCCAGTATGCTAATTACAGAGCGCAAGTTTTGGATTTCTCCAAACACTGGTGCAGACAAAACCACAGTGTTGGCCCCCTGCTGCCTGAACGTAAAACGTGCTCCAGTGCCATCGCATCTAGAAACGTTCGCAGAAGGCAGGGACATGTCACTGCCTGCTAAACCAATGCTTGGACTGCTCACTGCCAAGCTGGAATTGCACCACAGTTGTCGGGCAATTTCCAGTGGCACAACCTTTTGCTCAGAGGGCCCATCTGTTAATTAAACAAGCCTCGTTTTAAATATAGCGTCATTAGCCGGGTTTAGGTCACTTCTCCCTTTGTGGGTGCTTTTGTAAAAATCTGTGCATAAAGTAATAGAGTGACAACAGTCTACACACATGAAAGAAATCCAGCCTTATCGTGCAAGTAACTGAAAAGAATAACAATGCCAATGTACCCTGCCTGCAGCACATCTTCCAACAAAAACTCGCCAATTTTGCCATGTTCAAGGCCCATTGTGTGCCTTTTAAGCTTGTTTAAAAACCCTTGCGTGGTTGCAGCTTACAAAGGACTGCATCTCCATCTGGATCTGTAATTCTTTTGCCAAAGTGAGAACAGAGACTGAAGGTTTTTATTTGTTTTGTTTTGTTTTATAGGATATTCATGCAAATAAAAGAAGCCTAAGATTCGTATAACTTAGTAGTGATATAAAATAGTCAGTGAAAAAAATATATACATGTGCAGTTCCTTACTAAAGTAATCACACCTCTTGAAATTATTTCATGTTAAAACCACAAACAATATTTTTTTTACACTGAAATGTAATTTTCTGGTCTTCATCGTAAAAAGCCAAGTAAAGAAGAATAGTAGACTTTGCACACCACCATGAGCGCACCTCCATGTTGTAACACGGTGGTGGCGGTATCAGAATCATGTAGTGAAAATACCTCTCTGAAGGAAGAGTGTTAGTTGATGGAGGTAATTGCAGGACACTTTGGTTAAACACAACCTAAACAAAACACACTTGCCAGGAGAAATTCCCCATGGTCACACATGGAGAATTTCTCCATGTTAAAAGCTTCCAATGGAAATATGAAAGTATATCACAGTAAGACCTCACAAGAACAACAACAAAATGGCAGAACAAATTAAAAGAATTGAAACACTTGTTTTCCCCTTGAAAACCAAGGAAAAATAATTGTAGGCAGCGACTTAAAGTCTGTGCAGCACTCGCATGCTAGCTGCTGTTCCACATATTTTATTATTGCCTTTATGTTTGGATTGAAGCACAGCCAATTAAACCTTACATGTTAAGCAATCTGGTTTCGCTGGTGTTTGAAGAAGAAATAGAGCCAAGGACTAGATGACTAGATGACAAGACTGGAGTTAGGTGTTCATACTTTTTAGATCTGGTAAAAAAAAAAAAAAGAAGAAGAAGAAGAAACTTTATTATTCTCTCTAGGCAACATTTAAACATTAAAAATCAGTGGGCCTACAATGGTTCCTTGGGGAACCATGCAATATAGAGGCGATACAGAAGAAATACATTACCCTAATTTAAAAGTTTATTTTGCTATTTATAGCAAAATAAAATCTACACCAAATAACAAAGACGAAACTAAGCTATAAAAAAACTAATCTTCAAACATGGTATCTGAAAAGTTATTAAACAACAAAAAATATAATTTGTAAAGTGATATTATCCTTCACATCAACAAACCTGCATTTAAAAGCCTTTGTAATTCCTGTTTAATGGAAACATGCATGCTAGTTGCCTTCTTTTTGTTCTGCACAGTGGCAGCCTGGTGTCACTTGAGCCCCCAGAGTCCTGCAGCATTTCCTCACATCAAAGTGGCAGCGACTGTGTCGTTCTTTACCATCAGCAGCAGCAATTAACCTAATCTTATCGCTGCTACCCCACTTGTCCTGATTTCATCAAAAGTTATCTCATTAATTGCTCTTTTTCCCTAATAGAAAGTTAGTGAGTTTGGATAAGGAAAGCATTTAATGTCACTTTTACTGCGTTTCTTTCACTTTAAGTAAAACGAACGTTTTTGATCATTGTGACCAAATTCTACCTGATGGAATTAAGTAGAGGTGAAATCTGTGAATTTATTGTTCCAGATGTCCTTTTATGCCAACAAGTTGAACATGTGGCTAAAATCACTCGCTCATCCACTTACCTGGCACCTACTTTGAACATTTGCAGAAATCAGCTCCAACATATTGTAGAGTTGTCTGTCAGTCAACAACTTTTTATGTCTAAACCATCTATGCCTCCTTGCACTGTTTTATGCAGGTCCTTTCCTGCTTGTCTCCAATAACACAGCCTGATCGCAAGTCACTGGGGTCATAGTATATAAGCAAACATCTGGAGGAACAAACTGGTCCCAACATGGTCATATAGGAAATGGGAGAAATCAATTTTATCGGTGTGAGTCCAAAAAGCCATGAGGATGTTGTTGTCTTTTGAACAACTAGAGTAAATTATCCTTCCCTTTCCGTAGTCACAGCGAGTTCTCCAAAAACCCAGGCAATGCCAGATTCAGAGAGGCAAAGAAAACAATGTAGATGAAATCCAACTTGATCTGGTCTCATGAAGCTTTGGTAGCTCTTCAAAAGTATCAGTGGATCATCATTTTAGACTTATTTTAAAAACACAAACGACAAACGTGTTTATTTTATTCCACTTAACCAAGTAAACCCTTTATTAACCCTTTATTAACTTTAGAAATCCCAGTTTTTTAAAAAATATAATAAGGTTAAAATGTTATTTATTTATTGTGAACTTTTAAGCAAACTGAATGGCTACAGAGCGGAATACGGTAGTTTGCAAAGTTCCTATGATAAAAAGAACATTTAGGCATTATTCACCTACTTTAATACAAAATGGTAGCAATTCGAGAAGAGGCGGTTTTTGATTTATACCGTATGGGTCACTGCTGTCAGACGGTGGCACAAGCAGGGACTAAAAGGTTGTCACTAGGACTCAACTGGATTTTGTTTTTGCTTTTTGTGAAATGTCCATTTTATGATGAATTTAAAGAAAATATGGTAGTAAAATTGAGATGCAATAACGCGATTCCACATTTATAATCTGTGCTTAAATTAGATGTTATTTTTACTCTGAAGCCTGAACTACAATTGATAGGCTCTAAATTAAACATTTGAATAAGACAGAACTGAGCTGGATGTTTATGTCAACAATTAAAACCTCAGGCTAGAAATACATAAACTAATTAACTAATTAAACTGAGATGGATTTTAATATTTTAGTTTGTGAATTGGTAAAACAAAATAAACATCAAAAACAAAAGGAGCCTTTATGTCAAAAATCTGTTGAAAATCTAATACAGTGTGCAAAGGGTTTTTTCTACCATACTATTCATGCTAGAAGTGTCACTGGAGTGAAGAACTACTTATTTTCCTCAAAAAAAGAGTCTTTAGCAATGACACGGGGTGCCAAATGTAAAGCACTTGGATTCACATTGGAGTATTAACTTTATTTTGCTGTAAAAAGACACACAGTGATGGCAAGTAGATGGTGCATTGTGAGACAGATTTCAATTTGATGAGAAACGTCGTATCTCATGCTACAGTATCTTGTTGCACTTAATTTAATAATGCTAAATGATCTGGTAAAAAGTGGTATGAACTTCTAAAGATGAGAACATCCAGCCTCTGCTTTTTCGTGTGCATAAATCTCTTCGCTGCCCCATTACCCAGTTCAAATTCATGAATCATTATTGAGCTCCACCTCATCTTTTCAGTTTCTTCCCAGAGTCTGGGAGCAGACCACTGAAGTTCCTCAAACACTTTGTTGCTGTTCATAAAAAAATACATAGACTGGGGCTCTGGCGTGCCTTTTTGCCCTAATTTACCTTTTTGACTTCTTGTGAATGCATACCTTTTGTACTTTTACGGGCACTAAAGGTCAGAGTGCTTGTCTTGTTCATGGAACCGCCAACCTGCCCTCGCCTTCACCCTCACCTGGGCACCTCTGGGCCCGTAAAGCTGAAATACAGGGAAGGCAGAATGTGGGTGAAGAGGTCCTGGGAGATCATTTTGATAGACTTGCACATCTCATCACTTCAGAGTACACTGCGTATCTACCTTCAGCGACGGTTGAAAAGGATGCTGCACGCTGTGCGTCAGGAAAAGGCCCCAAGGTTTTTCTTATTCAGAGTTTACGGTCTATAACCCCAAAGCCATACTGAGGTTCGCTGTTCTGTACAGAAACAACATATCTTGTTACATCACATTTCTGACTCATTTGAAGCGAAATCCCTGATTTGTCTTTGCAAATCAAGGAAGAACAGGAAATTCAGCTCGGATTGACCAAATATTCACATTGTTGCAGTGAAAAGTAACATTAGAAGCTCCCCAGCCGGGGGCTTGACAGTTTCTCTGTTGCCAAAAATACTTCGACTTCACCCTATTATCTCCCACTCCTCGGGCCCCCTGTTTGGTCCCTGGCTTTTACAGGAGGGTAGAAGAGGGCCATTAGGAAATGAGTTGACCCGAAGGTCACGACTGGAGTCAGGGGGCTGGAACCGGACCAAGGTTCTGCCAACCTCACTTTTTTAGGGTTGGTTCGGGTCGAAGTGTGATGAGCAAGGAAACCAGGGGACTGGGGATAGGGTGTCTTCCAGACTCGACCTGCGGTAGTTTGACTTTAATTAAGTCAGATTTGACTTTGTTTACAAGCCCCAGTGGTCTTAAATCATCTGGCGCTTTACTCCCTCTCCCATCCCGCTTATTTCCCCAACCCCTCATACCTTGAGTCCCTCTTCTTTTCTTCACTTTTAATACGGTGTCAGACATCTGTTTATTACGCCGTTTTTACTGGTTTTCAGAAACCGGTTACAAGCTATGGGGATTCCATCAAATAGGATATTAGGGACACCCCTCCAAGATGTCAATCTGTTAGCGATATGAAAGGCCGCCGCTCACCCCACTAAACTCCCCCATCGGCTGAAACCCGGAACTCTTTATGGCCCCATCAGGCACCCACATGGAGGACTTACTGCTGACCTTGTGACCAGGCAGTTGACGCCATATGAGGAGGGAATCTTTCTCTTGTCCCGTTGCATCCGACACGTCTTTCTGTCCTCGCAGACTTGCTTTTTTTTTTTTATTGGTAAATCATTCAAAATTCTTGCTTTGCCATATGTTCTGCTGTTCAGAACCATTTTTATTTTCTTGCTTTTCATCAGACCACTTTATTGAACCGATTTACTTGGTGACATTTGTACGATCTGATGAAATGGTACAAATTTCTTTTAGCAACTATGCAATGAGCATGATTTCTGAGCTTAAATAATATTCTCTCATATTTAAAATGTTTACACAGATCATATCATACTTTTATTAGGCAATTACCTGCTTATTTGCCATGCAACAAAAACACCCCCAACCATCCCCATCACAGTAAAAGTTTACATGTAACTAAAGAGTTGTTATAACAGGCTTACTGGCATGTTAGCAGTTGGTAAGCTTGCTGCGAAAACTCAGTGTTGGGGTGTAGGGTTACTAATTGGATCAGTTGGGTTAAATAAATGTTTGAGCGTTCCCCCGTACTAACACGACCTAGGGTTGCGAGCCTCTCATCTTTGCAGGAGCGGGTGGAGACTGGGGGTGGAGGGGGTAAAGCAAATGAAGGAGAGAGGAGGAAAATAAAGTGGGAAATGAGCTCATTAATGATAACGTCAAATTTGTTCAGTGTGTTTGACGCATGTGTGAAAGTGCTTCCAGGGGAAAAAAAAAAAAAAAAGACAACAAAAAGTCGTAGCTACAGTAAAATCCCCAGTGACGGCTAAAACTTGAGTAAAAATCTTTTTGTCCTTGCAGGTTTCAAATCCAGGGAGGATCAAGCGACCCCACCAGCTACAAGAGTCTACGAGACTGCTTCGGCACGATTTTCCGCAAGGAAGGGTATGTAATTCCCAACCTGTTTTGACAAATACAGATCCACAGAAATAAAAGGATTTTTTTAATTGAAATTTCTATTATTAAATGCTTATACAGCACCTTGAAAAACAGTGTCCGGACCATCAATCACAGCTGTGAGCTTTTTTTCGGGGTGGGATGACTTTGCAAACAGCACATCTAGAAACTAGCAAAATAGTTCTACCTCAATCAAATGAACATACATTTACATGTCTTTCCACCAATTTACAGTTGGATTTTGACCTTTATAACACATGCACATGATTTATCCCAAAGTCCCATCCTGAAACTATCCTGAAACTTGTAAATGCATCTCTTCTCCAACACACCCGGATCAAATGAATGGCTCATTACCAGGCTGCTGCAGAGCTGAGTGACATACCAGTGAGGGAATTCAGCCATTTGATTCAGGTGTGGTGGAGAAGGGATGCATGTACAACCTGCACAGGATAGCAGCTCTTAAGGACTGAACTTGAGCTCCCCTGAACTTAACCTTTCCATTGCAGCTGTAGCAGTGTGTTTAGTTATTCTGGTAGAAGATGAACCCCTACCACAGTCTCAAATGTTTTTCTTTTTTTAGCTAATGGCAGGTTTTCTTTCACACCACCTCTCATGTCCATGCAAAAGAAAAAAATCATCACCAAATGACTGAACTGCAACCACCACACTTTATAATAAAGAGAGTGCTGTCAGGATGATGTGTTTGTTTTCTTTAACAGATAACAATTTTTGTGTTGACCAGAAAAATTCAGTGTTGGACAAATTTGGCCTCAGCATCTCCGTCTGCACTTCAATGTAAATTGAAGCTCTTCTGGTTTACTTTCAACAACGCCGTTCTTCTTGCCCTTATTCCAAGAAAGCCACATTTATAAAGTGCATGATTAATAGCTGATTTGTTGCCAGATTCTCTTACATGTGCCGTGGATCTCGTGTTGCACCTCTGCTTGACTGGCCTTAGCTGATTGGTCATATCTTTGTATCTTTGAGATTAAATCACACACAACTACGCTATCGAGCTGAAAGCAATTGTTGGAATTTTATATAGAGGTTTTAGAATAAATTGGGCAAATATTTTAGATTTTCATATGTGAAAAAGTTTGCCTTGCGAGAAAATGGGAGACAGATTAAGAGGTATGCTGGGTCTGTAATTAAGGGATTATATCCAAAACCACACGCATGCCTTTTAATTACAAAGTAGCGATGTGTCAGATTAAAAACTTGATCATTCTTCTAGCTCATCAACTGCGTGTTTGTCTCTATCAAACACGACCCTGTTCACTACAGTTTGTGCCAGATGAGAGTAGACTAACTAACGACAGAGATCCTGCTGTGCTCCATCCGGGTCTGCTTTCCTCGTGACAGCCCTGTGAGACAGTGCAGGTGTAAGAGAAAGTGTTTGCCACTTGCTCTGTTTACGGCGAGTCGACAGCTTTACTGCGGATATAAAGTTGATCTGCTGCGAGGTGTGAGCAGGCACGCGGTGAAAGGGCGGTTAGTGACAGTTGGCAATCTTCACTTGGCCGGGGTTCATCAACAACAGCTTCGCCGCTGCAGTCAGCCCCCAACCCCCCGCCATCACTCAGCACACATTATCATTATAATATTTAACATCTTTGCTAGCACATGTTTTCTGAATCGGCTACTGGGGAAGTTGGTCCAAGTGAATTTCCAGAGAAGTGTAACAGTGAGACGACTGCTGTATTACGTCATGCCCCTCGGATAAGCTAGAAAACTGCGCTGACTTTGAGTTTATGCAGCAAAATGCTGCCATGTTTGGAAGAGTCCCCGACAACAGTAGATCCACTTTCTTTGCTGGCCAAATATCTTTATGGTATATTTTTGCTCAGTCTGTAATAACTTCCCGGTAGCATGTTGTGGATCACCTCCAGGCCAAACCACTTAGTTATAATTATACAAGAGTATTATAGGCCCCACTGTTGTAGAATTATTATTAAAAATAAACATTTCCAGCCAGCTTATGGCAGCACTCAGCTAACACCAGACCTCACTCTGTCTGAGGTGAGGAAGAAGGAAATCTGAGCTTTTAGCTTAAGCTATGCCATTAAAATGAACAAAGACTTGAAAGACTACACATAAATGCATAGGATTTGCTTCTTCAAGGGAAAAAAAACACATTCGAGCATTCGTTCTTAAAGTGCAAATTAAGAAAAAATCTGTGGGAAAAGGGTAAAAAAAAAGTCACCTTTTTTATCACCTTATGCATTAAATCCTTTTACATTTGCTTGTAATTACTGCTGTTTGCGTTTGGAGTGAGAGTAAAAATGTAATTTATGGGAGCAGTTGTGAATATTTTCAGCAGGGTCACGACATTGTTAGAAGTGCCCAAGCATGATGCGAGGATGATGGAAATACAGTAGAATCATGATTAAAAGTAGGCATGGGCTGGTGTGAGATTCCCATGGTACGACGACCTTGAGTAAAAATACCATATTTGAAGTAGTAACCCAGAGATTTAAAAGAAAAAGGTTCAGCCTGCTCTGTGGATTTATTTTAAACAGAAATCAGAAAAAGCCGTCATTTTAAGTGCTGCTGCTGTTGAGCAACAGGTCGAATGATTGAAAGATAGGCAGCCGAGCTATATGTTGATGGGTGCTCTATTTTAAGTACTCATGACATTATTTACTTATCATTTTATTTATGGTCTTGACTTAGACTTGTGGTCTGGGACTCGAGGCTTGACTGAGTTTGACACACGGGGGGTGACATCGCTTCTGCTCCATTTATTTCCTATGGAACGTAAGCAGTGAGGCAACAAATGCTTGTCCTCCTTCAACATGTGAAATTTCAACACGCAGACTTCTGAAGCAACACAAGAAACTTTTGTTGCTGGTTGCTTTTCGTATCCTGAATATCTGGAACTGTTTTCCTTTGCTGCTGCTGCAATCCATGTTTTGAGCCCATAGGGAATCTAGACTTGACTTAGACTTGCAGTCTAATGACTCAAGACCTGACTGAGACTGTTGAGTTGGGACTAAAGACTTGACAAAAACCACTTCTTCGACTTTAACTGGTTCTGCACCAGTCTGCGCTGGTCAGAATGAGCTCCATTAGCAGATTTTCTCAGTTTTTCACACTCACTTCAGGTGTAGTACAGGGCACGTCAAACAGGCTGCACCTGTGATTTAGTCACTGAAAACGCCAGGCAACATTTCAGCCGCTGCAGGGAATTTCTACAAGAAAGTACTGAAATATCTGGGTTTGCTTGAGTCCAACCTCAGGGTCATCCACCGCCGAGTGTCATTGCTAACATCATGAGAGAGACTACCACAGACCAAGACTCGCTCTCCAACTCAAGACCTGACTCGTGGTACACTTGACCTAGACTGGGCTTAGTGAGAGTTGAACTTGCATGCTAATGATTCAAGACTTGACTTAGGCTTTGATATAAAGCGGTGGTCTCAAACTGCTGTCCTTCAGGGCCAAAGTCCAGCAACTTCTGGAAGTGTCCCTTGTCCTACACGCTTGGATAAAACTTTGAAACTGCCTCACCAGTATGCAGTCAGGCTCTGCAGAGCTCAGCTAATGAGCTTATATTGGAGCCAGGTGTGCTGAAGCAGAGACATCTAAAAGTTGCAGGAGACCGGCCCTTGAGGACTGCAGTCTGAGACCACTGGAAGAGTTGACCTAGATTCACTCTCTGAAGACTCACAAGTCGACTCAGACTTTTTGTTTGGGGAATTAAATCTCGTTAACAGCGTTTATTTAATTTATTCAGTAGCGAGTGCAAACTGAGATCTGCTGTAAGCTACATGTAGCAACTTTGATGCAAATGCATTTTGATTTTTCTGTGAAAAGATGTGCATGATTTATTAGTCCCTCATCATGGTTTACTGGTTTATGACGGTCAGTTTGTGTTTGGTGTCGCATCCGAAAGAGGTCCAAACAAATGTTTCTTCAGCTAAGCACTTTATTAAATGACTTTTGAGCCATTTCAGAAGGAAATGCCCTCATCTTGCCTTTTACATTTTATTATTTCAGAGTTAAACATCCAGCGTACCTTAGGACATATGTGCTGTTTAGACTTGACAATGGTTTTAAAACCCTCCAAAGCCAGTAATATGTAAAGGTTAGGAGTGCATAACTTAAACACAGGTATTAAGAAAATCTTTAAAAAATAAAAATAAAAAGCACCTTAGTTTATTTAGAGATGTTAATTTTGTTCTTTTTCTTTTAGCATAAATCTATATTTATTTCACTGCTGAGGCAAATATTGCACACAATCAATCTTCAAATGATTTAAATCGCTTATTAAAAACTGTTTATTGCTGTTGATTTCTTGTCGAATTACAAGGAGCAGCAGTTGTGTTGCTATTTTATCTGCACAGACAGGATTTCGCTTGAGTTACATAATTATGGTCATAAATTCTTTTATAGTCAAAGTGAAATTAGGCCTAAGAAACAATGGCACGGGCTAGACAGCATGAATATTATAAATATTTTCACTCAATAGAGACGAGAGACTTGATTTGAACTCGTGGGGGGGAAGGACCTGTGAATATTTCTGCTTCATGCAAAAAAAAAAAAAAAAAAAAGTTTGGAAATTAGCCTGTGTCTGCTAAAACAGCAGGTCATCAATTTTACCTTCTTTTTATAGACGCACAGGATGTTTAAAAACAGATAATGTGGGACCACACCCCACCGCTCCTAACATTTGTGTGTCCTCCTGTTCTGGTCTGTGTAAACCAGCGGTGGAAGTCTAACATGCGGGCATTAAATGGTGAATCAGTCGGAATGTTTGCTCAGGTAGCCAGCCTGCAGAAGGCTGCTTAACAGACACACTACTTGCTAATTTGCTAACTGTACTCGTAAAACGGTGATGACTTTATCTTTTACTTGTGAGGAAGTGAAACGTGTAGGAGTAGCTGACACCGAGCAGAAACAGGTGAGGGAGGGGGGAGCATAGCGGTACTCTGCTTCATACAGCCAAATCTTTGGTATCTCATTAAAAGGACGTTAAGCTGTTGGAACAGTTTGATGGAAAAAAAATTAGCAGATTGAAAACAATATCTTTTTAAAACCTTTATTTCCCTTGATACCGGTAACTGGCCTCTGCCCATTTGGACCTATTACTTCAGGGTTAAGAGGGATCTAAGGTTGACACCAGCTGGGACCACCCGTAACAGCAGTAAATACGGGTGGTATTTAATAAGCGTGTCCTCCAAATTAGATGAGAAACATTGTGTACACATTGTTTTTTCCTGCACCTTTTGTGTACTTTTTTATGGGACCAAGAGAACATGTTAATTGTTCTCCCAATGTTATTTTGGTGGGGGAATTTATGTTAGCCTTGAATAAAATAAGCCGGCCGGTCTTCTGGTTTGGAGAATTGTTTCCATTGAAAAACCACGCAGTAAAATAAAACATTGCAGGTTATGATTTACAATTTGTATCTAATCAGCTGCTTGAAATGTAACCCAGAACATGTCGGAAGGTGTATGCGCACATTGAAAAGAGGACTTTTGCCAAATCTGTTCTATTCAGCGTAGTCATTAGGATGTACAGTGAGTTGAAATATTTTTAGTAGCATATCCTCCTGGCCCACATCTGCTGAAATGTTCCTCAAGGTCAAGGTGAAAGTAGACGTTGGGTAATGGAAAATATTTGCAGGTGACACTGTTTACATGATAAAATGTTCCCCAGGGTGGTTCATATTGCCTGGGAATCTTCTCAAAGCCACGGTGTGAAGCGTATATTAAAAAAAAAATAAAAAAAATTTAAACACTAAAACAATTGGTTTGAACAGTACACCTTTACTATTCACTGCTTTTCTGATTGGTCTCATCAAGTGCAGTTCTGTCACCGGCACGCTCCTCTCCAGATGGATGGAGGCTGTTAAAAAAGGAAAGGTTTATGAAAATGAAAGCCAAATTATACACACCAGAACAAACAAACACAAACTCGCATCCATTGGGCTCTCCCCCGATGTCCCACTCTGTGTCATGAGGCCATTTGTTTAGGGAAGACAAAAAGGGACTTAGTGCGTACTTTACATTGACAGTCAAATGAGGATTCAAATGACGGCCACTCACTGGAGTCCATATTTGTTCTGTAACAAATTTCACTCCTTCTTCATCACCCAGTGGCTCCCCAGTCTGACCACACCCGGGAAATCTGTGGCCACCATTTGCATGAACATAGAGAGCCGAGGGAAGGGCCTTCCGTCTGACTAAAATAACTTAACACGGACAATGCAAGTGATTCATTTTTATTTTCTCTGCAAGAAACTTGTTGGGATAAAATTATTCATTTTTACTTGCAAAACAATTTCAGGTGTTGCATACGAATGCTGTATGAAAACCTGCTATTTAATGATGAATGTATGGAGCCATTGTTCTCAAAGGCATTAAGAAAATGAATTTAAAATATGCTAGTTTTAAAACTGAACATGTCTTGATTGAAATAGCCTAATTATAGTTTTGAAATTAGTAACTTATTCTGGCCTATTGACCTTTATGTTGCCTGTAGTTACAGCAGATGGTTTGCTAGATCTTTTGAACTGCCCTTTATCTGTGTGGGAAACAATCAGGAGAAGTTCCAGCTTTTCACACAGATCCGTGAAAAGCCATAAAACAGCAGGAGTTCAGGAGAGTCTCTGCTCTCACTTCGTTTAAACAAAAGGGGACAGATGGCCTTAGACCGTGACTTGCAGGAAGTTTAAGAAGGGTCAGAGATAGCTTCTGGTTGGATGAGCAAAGGTACGCCTTATCTGAATAAATTAAAGACAAGAATACGCCTTTTCTATAAAACTTTCTACACAGGAGTAACAAATCAGATTTGCTCCAAAGACGTCTTTGCACGTTTTTGCTTTTCTTTCTTTCTTTCTTCTTCTTTTCCATTTGTCTCAGGTAAATGAATGTATGTCTCTGTTGTTCTGCAGTTTCTCTTGTAATATCATGCATTGTCTTCTATTGGATTAAACTCTGTACTTCTGTGACGTCAATACTCGTTGTTTTCTGTGTGGCTACATGCGGCCCGCCGGGAGAACCTGGGATCGAAGAAGATTGAGCCAGAGAGTTTTCTTAAGAAATATTATAACCTAAAATCTTCAACAGCATGTTATGTTAAAATGCCTCTGGATAGAGATTTAACCAACGAAAGAAAATCCAAATGTTATGGACTGCGACTTATTGCGCATTTTGGAGTTTCAAAACTGCAGGTTTTCAGTAAACTCTGGATATGACTTGAATTTATATCCCCAAAATGCACGGGAAAAAAAAGTTCCAAATTGGTTTGCCCTCAAAAATCTGATATGGTAAAAGAAATAGACATGAATCCACCATATGTACGTAATGACTGCTCAATTTACAGTGATCTGCAAAAAAGACATTTTTAACATTTTGCCACCAAAAACTTGCATTATTTCACCAGAATGTGATGTGAGGAGGTGCAGAAATCCACTGATCAATTAGGACAAGTGGTTACCATAACGACTGTTGGTCGTGCACTCAATCTCCATTGCTGAAAGTAAGCTATTAGAAACCCTTTCTGTAGTCTGGCCAGAGGAACTTACGCAACACATCAACATGTTGGTGGTTGTGTATACAGGTGGTTCCGGCATAATGTTATGGTGATGCTTTTCTTGGGCAAGAACAGAATCTGGTCAAAGTTAAACCAGAAATGGTTACGGCTAAATACAGGATTACATTGGAAGAAACATTTTATAGACCACAAAAGACTGAAGACTGGGACCGAGTCAGACGGCTACAATTAAATGATGATGATCGAAGCACTTTTATGTGCTCTGTGACCGATCTGACGAACCTTGGACTATTTTGCAAGTGTGCAAAATTCTCTACCTCTGCTCGTGCAGAGCTGATGGAGACATCTGCCAAGATACTTGCAGATGTATCTGCAGTAGGAGGTGATTCAAATAAGTACTTGCAGATCAGTTTTAGATGCAGGGTGAAGCCTTTGCTTGTGCAATGTTGTTCAGTGACATATGGAAAATTAGCTATTAGTGCATTTGCCCTTAATTTGCAGGACAGCATCTGCAGGCTGAGAAAGTCATTGCTGAACATGTACTATCCCATGTGAACTATTTGACAGCCCAATCTTGACTCCTTACTGAATGGGAGTTTGGTTGATTTGCATGTGCTACACTGCATGAGGAACTGATTAAATGAGGTCATGGCCAGAGTTCAGCCAACCATTTGGCACTTTTTGTGGATTGGCCGGCTGAGCAAGTAGCCATAAGCCGGTTGGATTAGCATACACACAGATCCCCATTCACTGAATAAGGAAAAAGGAAGTTTTTTTTTCCCGTTTTAAGATTAAGTTTGTCCTAATAAATGCTAACAAGATGTACAACTTTGAAGAACACACAGAGGTTTGTTGAGATCTACTGCTGCAGTCTGAATTTAGTTAAAAATATCTCATGCTAATTCAATATTTTATATCTTGTTTACTGACTGAGCACATTTTGACAGTTAATCCATCAACTAGTTTGTGCGAGGCTGAACAAGTTTTTTTTGTACTTAGTGACACCTTGTAAGAAAATACAATTCTTGTTCCAAATCGGCCTTTACTCATTACCACAGTTGTTCTAGTCTATAGAACAGGAAGTGCCACGCTGCATCAACTCAGCTGTTGCAGGTGAATTAGTATCTTTAGCACATGAGGAATGAGTTGTCCTGAAGTAAGCTTACACAAAACAGATTTCTGGACTTCATCTGCAGATTGTTTTACCTGAAGACTTGATGTCCCCTGAACATGTTTAATTCAATTCAGTTGATTCGTATCGCGCCAAATTCAAAAAGAATCACAAGGAACCGTATCTTGCAATGTTGACACAAGATACATCAACAAATGGCTGGCTCCACTAGATGTCACTGGCGTGGGATGTTTTATTGAAAATAATAGATATGAGTACGTTGATGTAAGTTATTACTTTCTGTTCTGCACAAATGTGTCCTTCACGGAGGAGGGGTGAGAAGAAAGCTTACTCAGATAGTGCTGTAGTCAGATGACACCAAAATAAAACGTTTGCCATTAAGCAAAATGAGGGTTTGCATATCTGCTAAAAAGGGACATGTGTGGCAGAAAACTAAAGCTGTACAATCTCTTGAAAGCACCATGCCTATATTTAACACTTTCAGGTAAACATGTGACCTCTGAGTATAGTCTTGTTGAATAAACAGTGCATAAAAAAAATTTCCCAAATGATTCCTATTATTAGTCCCTGGTTATGATTCTCTAAATTTTTGTACATTCTGAATTTCTTTTGCTCCACCTAAATCCTACTGTTGTCGTGTTCAACCTTATGAACAATGTGTCGCATTCTCTATCTAAAAATATCCTGGCTGGCTCCCTTGATGACAAGTGTTTTGATAATTAGTTGTGGTTCACTGCAGTTAATGGAAGGTGGCGTGTCTTCTTTGGAAATGTAATGGCCCGTCTGCGTCGGGTTATATTGAGTAGAAATATGCGCCAGCAGCAAAAATATTTACACTCGTTCTGAATCAGCCAAGATCATCTCTGGTGACTTGCAGAGTGTGTTGCCACAACAGAGCCGATGCAGCCTTTCACAGGATGTAGTCGGTCACGCCGCGTTGTCCTCTCCGTTGATCATCTGTTTAGATGTTCTTAGATCTCGGTTTACAGGGAAGTCTTGTATATTTATTGTAGGGCTGAAACGATTCCTCGAATGATTCGAGTACCTCGATTATTGAAATTCCTTGAGGGAAATTTATCTACCTCGAAGCTTCGTAGAGCACCGTGTTCCACCCGGATCATTATTTGTGGAGGGCAGCGCTCTTACTTCCGCCTATGAGTTGTTGTGAAGTGTTAGCAGCATGGTGTTGAATTGTGCGGCGTTTTGTGAGGGTTTGGAGGACAAGTAAGGATTGTTGAATTTTGCGATAGCGTTGGACTACGACAGCTTTCTCTGGTGTCGGAATCGCGTCGTCACTGTTTTGGAACGAATGAGAGAGAGAGATCAGATTCTTAATCGTAAGAATATTCTATAGAGTACTCGATTACTAAAAGTTCTCTACCAGTAATATATTTGTCTGCCACTCAGTATCAGGGCCAGAAGAGAAAATTATACTCACCATTGACAGAAATCCCCGTGCTACATTTTTATGATGCCAACGTTACAAACCTGTTTGTTTTCAATAATGTTAATATCCCTACAGTACAGCAGCGGTTCATGTGGGAATGTAAAAATACCTGCAGGATTCTGAAAATTTTGGGCAAAAGACTGAAGTTGCTTGAAAAAATGTGTTGCAGTATGCCAGAGTTTCTGGTCTCACTTCAGCCGTCAGGAGCACGTCAGACCAAAGCCGCTTCTCGCCTGTCGAGTCCCAGTCTAACCAGTTAATGTATGGTTTGGGTTTTATCCCAGTTGTAGTAGCTCCATTACGGTTTGCTCCTCACCATTGTGGGCGTGAATATGGGTGGGCCCTGATTGCAGCTGTGGTCAACTCTCCAATGATGTTGCTGGCCCGAACATAATGAAAACCGCTCAGATTTATTTATTTTTTTAGTTTTAGACGTGCATCCTTTGGATTTAGTCAATACAAAAGATGTTAAACAATATCCACACATGAACTTTATTGGGGGGGGGAAAGAAAAATGCCAAACTAACACAACAGAGTCCCTGAGTTTCACACCTATCGGCACAAACCTGCAACTCGCTCCGACAGAACGCTGACCAGAGCTGCGCGGTTCCTCGCTTCTTCATCGCGGGCCTGTTCCTCAGATGAAGGTGCTTTTCAATCACAATCATTCTGCTCCAAAAGGTCGATGCATGTTCAGGATTAAACTCATAGTTTCGCTCCTCCACACTCTTCTGCTAGCAGACGACATGTGGACTGGAACGCTACAGTGGATCGAATGTCCTACTTTATTCTTAACTGCAATGTGCTTTTGTTACATTTTAAGCACATATAGGCTGTCTTAGGTCTACTAATTTCTTTACGGGACTCGCATGTACAGACTCGTTCAATAAATTTGAACATTATTGAAAAGCCTTTTTATAAGTATTATATAGATTAATTACACCAGTGGATATTTGAAAGCCTTTATAATCCTGATCTTTTCCATTTACACCAAAGGAAAACATGACATTTAAAATTCGAACATTACTGATCATACCAATAAAAAAAAGAAAAAAACTGTTTCCAAAAAGTTGTTTTCATGAGTTACTTTTTATCTGACAAAAGAGACTAACTGGGAAATATGTTTTAATTTATTGAATATGACTGTATTGTTATTATTAATATATAAGCAGGATATTTGGAGGTTTGGCTCATTTGGATATGACCAAATTAACAAGGAATCCACTGAGAGAAGCTACACACACCTGAGTAAGAGATGAACTGTGGTCTTTGACCAGTAACATAAACAAGATATTGAAGGACTTTTTTATTAAATCCAGGAAGTATTTTTATCACAAGCATAGGTGGGATGTGATATTTAGGTATTTTTTTAAAATATGCATATCTTTCAAAAACCTCAGGAAGCTTTAAGGGCTGCAGCTGAAATGTGCTTTTCCGATTTTCCCTGAATGGAATGTCTGTATGGCCATGGAAAAATGCTCCATTTGTGAATGTACAAGGAAGTGTTAGAATATACAAAGCTTTTGACAGCATGTTTCCATGGCGACAGACTTGTTTACTGTTTATGCACTGATTATTTCCCACAAGTTCAACTTAGTTCATGTTTTGTAAGTTACCATAAACAGCACATCTAAATATTCTGTATATTTTCAACCTGCAGAAAAAAAAGAAGTTTTAGATTGATTGTCTTTTAAAATGCACAAAGGTTGTTTGAGGGCTTGGACCTGTTTGACCTGTTTGACTTTATGTCCATCCCCTTAAAACAACATTTAGGCATAAAAGCAGGGCACACACAGGTAGCTGTCTGTTACTGGTGACAGTTTATCAACACACATGCCAGCAACCTAAAAAAAAAAAAAGGTTTTTCTGATTAGTCTGTGCTGCGTTTCGACATGGAGTTCAAGAAACACAAAAAGTTACACTCCGAGACGCTAGAGGAATTTTAAATGGTATGTTTGCGTACAAAATATACCTAAATCGGCTAACTACCTGTATCGTTTTTGGCACAACACTGTCACTGTAAACCTTACACAGGTTCCAACATATGAACTGTTCATACCCATGTTTTCACCAAGTCTGAGGCTGTGGGAAACGCATGTGTGTGCACTTCTAAATGTATACGAAACACCCTTTGTGCTCCCTTAGCAAAACAAACGTTGCATTATCCCCACAATATACAACATGCTCCGACTTACCACTTGTTTCTATTCAGTAAAGAGTACATTCAGTTTGAAATAAAAAAAAAAAATAATTGGAATAGCTTCCGAACTTCAATCTAACCAGCACTCTGCAAATGGCTCAACTTAAAACTGATTCATTTCAAAATACAGTCTTCGTTTTACGCAGGCATACATCTTCATTTTCTGGCTCAGAGCTTGCTTTAAATCAGTGCTGGCAAAGGCGAGTTGGAAATATTACTCAAATTATACAGTTAAACACTTTTGAAATGTCCAGTATATCATATTCTGAAAGTACTCTCGAATCGCTTCCTCATCGTACACCTGAAGAACTTGTTTACTTAGGTTTGTGGTTTGGAAATGTGTCTCAGTTGTCATGGCTCCAAGCCGGCATAATTTACTCACTGTTTGTCTCTTGTTAGCTAGAGTCGAAAATAAATTTAATGTCCTCGGCGGCTCGGGGCTGATGTACAGCGGGGAAAGTTAGAAAAGTAGGATGGAATAATCCATGTCATGATTTTGTAAGAATATTATTTATAAAGCCTCTTGCGCCTTGTATTACTTCATTTTGATGTTTCAGTTGGAACCTCTGAATGGAGAGTCAAGCGTGGCATTCACTGTGGGTGATTATTCCTTTTTCTCAAGTACCACTTATTGAAGGTTTCTTTGGAGTTGAAGCGAATGCAGCTGAGGACCTGAGGAAAGGCAGTCCGGAGGCTGAAGTTATTTATATGAGCAGGTTCTGCCACCAAAGACTCACTGTTCAGGAATGTCACGGACAACTCTTGAGAACTGGGTAATGCGCTTTCCAAATTCTACGAGTTTTGCCTGCCTATAAATTGCTTTCTGAATGGTTAAACAGATCCGACCGTATAAGTGAAAAGCCTCATCAGCATCACTTTGCTGTCACTGCTCACATCCAGAGAAATGTTCAAGGCAAAGAAATGGCCATCAATTATGAAAAGGGTCTGATTAATTTTGTGAAAATGAATATTTTTGTATTGATTGAGAGGGGTATATGATTCATGTTTGTATAATATAAATGAAAGACGATAGACTATTGTTTTTAGTAAATACTCAATTTAAATAGTTTTATTGTCTTTTGAGAGATGCCTTTCACATTTCCCATCAAGCAAATTTTGTTGAACAAAAATAATTTTGAATCTTAACCTGCCAGAAGCATGAATCATTTTATGCATAACTGTAAGATTTACTGGCACAAAAGGTTTTCCATATTTAAATGACGCAGAGGCATCAGATTCTTAAATATAGGCTGTTTGCAATGTGAAGATTGCATTAAATATTGATTATTTTGAAAGTTCGTGGTAAATTTGATGGAAAGAAAAAGTGAAAAGGAGCCAGGTGTTGTAGGCATTGCTTATTCAGTTAAAAACAAAATAAAATAATTTCAGATTGTTCTGACAAATTATGCTCCATATGCAAAGGTTGGTGAATTCAAATGAACTCTTTGAATAAGACCTGTCCTCATTGTAGGGGATTGAGCAGCTTTGCTTTTACGTTGACGGTGAGAGGAGACATGAAGAGCGCACGAGATAAAAGCTAAATACTCTTGTGTTCATTACCTGAAAATAATGGGACACAGTTATGTTCAAGGCAGCATGAGTTTCTATTTTTGTTCTGTACTTTTGATCATTTTCCAACCTGATTAAATCAAACTTTGGATCGACCTTTTATCTGCAGTAAAAAATGATGAATTGTTTCACTGTCTTTTAGAAATCCCTTCCTGAATGTGATTCGTTCCTGGTAGTCGTTTTTCTGGTCCTGAGGATTATCTTTTTCTCATGGGAGCCAGGAGCTCAGTAGGAGGAAACATTTAGCTGCATCTCTTTGTTACTTCTGTATCTGCTATGTAGGTGGTGGCTAAAATGTCATATTTACATTTTGAAAAGGGAAAACCACTGCCTTTAGCAAAAAGAGGTACAAACTACTTCCATATGCATGGTTTTATAGGTGTTTTGTGTATAATGAGTGCTATTTGTGTGGTGAATAAAGTGCAGAGAGATGGAGCAGCTGAGTGAAGTGTCATCCTTCAACTGGTTCCTTGTTGCAACTAAATGCTGTGTTGTGTTAAACTATGTTTGGTATTAAACTGATGAACAAATTGTGCCTCACAAATTGGACTACAGTAAAGCTTAGTGCAAGTATCACAGGAAGTCTGCCATTTTGGATTGAAGTTCCGATTTTGACCCGATTTTGGCCGTTTACAGCCGTCACATTTGATCGAACTCCTCCTAGGGATTTTGATCGATCAGCTTCAAACTTGGTCAGTTGGTTCATAAGGCATGGCCGATTAAAAGTTATCAAAGGTTTGCGTTTTCGCGCCTGCTAAAGGGGGGTTTCCTGGGGTCAAAGTTCACCTATTCGCCATGAAAAACAAAACTGTTATAACTCTTACACAAAAACTCACAGAGGCACCAAACTTTCAGTGATTGATCATCGGGTCCCCTACAGTACCCAATGGTCAAATGATGACATCACTTAGGCCACGCCCCCTGAGAACAGGAAGTGTCATGTTTTACTCTGAACGGTCCCTTTCTGACCCCTTTGACCAAATCAAAATGAAACTGTCTCCACAGACAGAAAACATGTTGGTGTAATGTGGATTCCAACACAGTTTGTTTTTGATGGAGTAGGTGGGCGTGGCGGCGTGGCGGAATGACCTCTAACACCGTGTCCATATGTTTGGCTCTAGATTCCACAATTTTGAGCCGAGCTGCACCAAACTTGACATGAGTGATCCTGGTTGGATCCCTTATGATCCTATATCGTCATAGTTTGACATCATCTAAGCCCCGCAACCTCAGAACAGGAAGTGCCTTTTTTTTCCTTGGAAAGCTCCATCTCTGGCCCTCTCAACCTAATCAAGATGATTCTGTGTTGGATGACAGATAACAAGTTGGTCTCACTTGCTTTAAAGTGCCAAGAGTTTTCAACGGAGGGCGTGGCAATGGCGGTGTGACTAAGTGACCTGTAATGCCGTCGCCATACGTTTGGCTCTAAATTCTATATTTTCAAGCCAAGCTGCACCAACTGACTAGGATGCATCCTTATCCATCCCTGAATAGGAATCCAGTGCAGTATTTGGTGGGCGTGGCCTAATTCCCCCTAGAATAGTTTAAATGATCAGCCCCAAGCCATGCTTTAACCTAGAAATATGAAACTTGGTACACATGTTTATCTTGACAGGATCTACAAAAAAGTCTCTTGGAGCTATGGTCCAAACCCAACAGGAAGTCGGCCATTTTGGATAAAATCCGTCATTTCCTGTTTTTCATAGACGTCACATCTGATCGAACTCCTCATACAGCTTTTGAGATACAGACGTCAAACTCACTGAGCACACTCTTGAGACATGGAAGGTCAAAAGTTATCACAGGATTTTTTGTACATCAAAGCATGTGGGCGTGGCTAAGTGCCAAACTTTGACTATTCGCCATGAAACATCAAGATGCAATAACTTCCACATAGAAGGTTACAGCTGCATAAGACTTCCTATGGCTGACTGGAGACCAGCCCTGATTACATTTAGATGGTCAATTGATGACATCAACTAAGCCCCGCCCACTTCTGACAGGAAGTCACCTGTTTTTTCTACTGTATGTCTTACTTTTGCTCTATGATTCATATGGGTTTAATCCTGTGCCACCTGAGATAAAATGAGATGATGATGAACTCTGATGCTGGCTGAAGCATGTGAGCGTGGAAAAATTCCAAGTTGTAGTCCCTCGCCATCTGCATACGGTTGTCTCTAAATCACACATGGAACATCCAATTGGTACCAAACTGGATATGTATGACCTTTATTGACCGCTAAAGAGCCCAACAGCCTTGAATTGTAATTTGACTCCACTGCGCCCCCTAGGTCATTCGATGAGATATATCTCCTCTCTACATTGGCCGATCTGCACCAGATTTTTGGTGTGTCGTCAAGGAGCGATGACGAACTCATCGGTGTGTATGGCCTGGCAGACGCGCACTTTAACTGCGCGGCGGCAGGTGGGTGGCAGTGCTGGAACCCCCGCGGTGGCTATAGGCCGGAGCGGCGCTTGGCTGCGAGGGTCGCTCGAGGCTTCTTGCAGCTTTAATATTTGTCTTGTGTTTTTTATTTATTCATTTATTTTACAAAAAAAAAACACCATTTTGAGATGTAGTGGTGGTGGGTACATGTCAGCCGTTGTTTGAATACACCACGAGAGTACGCATAATGACCCTGGTTACACTTCTGGATCTGACCACCGAGGGGAGGGCTGCTGCCGAGCCTGAGCTACACAGTCGTCTGCATCATGACCAGCAAATAAGCAGAACCAAAAGGCAAAAAAAAAAAAACTTTGCTAACTTTCCAAAAACCTCAAGTTGAGTAATGCTGCTACATGCAGAGCATGATAATGACGATTAGTTAATCCATGCCAGTATGTCATAAGCTTGTTACCAAGAATGCTGATGTTGTTGTTGTTGCCTATTTTAACAAACAAGTCTACAAAGAAGAGCGTGTCAAAATTCCTCCACGGTGATGTGAAAGACTCTGTACCAGTAATAGGAAACATTTAACGGCCGTTGTTGGGTGGCAGAAGGGTTTCTTGGGTTCAGATGCATTTTCTCCTCGTTAAAGGAAATACTCATTACGAAAACACATTTGTTGTTGTTTTTGATGTTAGAAATTTTTTAATGAGCTTAAACAATTAAGTGCGACAGGAATCAAGTCACAGAGCACAGCAAACATATCGCAGTGTGGGGCTGATTCTTGTGCTATGATGTCAGGCCTTTTTACATGTCACCAGGCCTGAATATGTCACAAGACTTGAAGAGTTCATGTTATACCGAAGACGACATGCCCTTTTAAAATATGTCGTTCAACAAGACAACCAGCCACAAAGCGCCAGCGAACATCAGAGACAAACAAGATTAACATTTTGGTGTGAGCAGCCCAATCCCTGGGATTTAATCTAATGGGAAACTCTTGGAGTGACGTTAAATATGATGCTTCTTCAGCAAAGCCTTTCAGACAGGAATACCTGGACCCAGGTACCAGAACGTGTTTGTAACATATGTGGACCAGTTCTCCAAAACAGTGGTTGACTAAATATTACCTCAGCAGTCTACAGAAAAGCTAAATCTTCAAGCATTATTCAGTTTTTAAACTCAAATATTAAGGTTTATATAGAAAAAAAAAATCCACTCCATTTTCAACAACCCAGTATGCCTCCATTTTTTTTCTATAGACTGATAAAGTACTTTAAATTTTGATGTAATGGCAGAATGTCATTTCTCATTTTTCTTTACCTGCATCCTCTTATCTTTCCCTTGTCATTTTGCCAGTATTGTAGAGATGCTTGTTCTCCTCATTTCGCTTCCAGTCGTCACCTTTATTCTATAGTAATTATCTAAAGAGATGCTTGGGTACTTGTAATGCCTACACTTTACACACAAACTTAGAAATATGACTTGACCTGACCTGAAAATCGGACTGTGAGAGGAAGGTGCTCAAGCTTTCAAAAACAACTTTAAATTCTGCAAACATTCTGCTTTTGTGATCAGGTTCTCACTGCTCCACCGCTAAGCTTCCCATTGACATTTACTGGCTTCCGTTTAAATCTGTGCTATATGTATAGGGATTTTCATGCTATAAGGAAATGTGTTTGATCTGGTTTTTAATCCATCCACCTAAAACCACGCTTGTTGGTGTGAAACTCACCCTGAATGTTGACTTGACACTCACGGTCATAAAGTAGACGTCTTTTAGGGTTGATTTTTTTTTTTTTTGCTCTAAACACAGCCGAGCAGCTGACAGGAAAACGAGAGACGCAACAATTTATTTTCTCTCCCTGCAGAATCTTTGGCTTCTACAAGGGAATCCTGCCTCCGATCCTGGCAGAGACCCCGAAGAGAGCAGTGAAGGTAGGATGAAGGATGTGTGTGTTTGTCTATGGAAAGCTGAAAAGCTTCTCAGGATGTCACGCAAGGCCCAGGATCTAGTTTCATTGTGAGCTGCTGCCGTACTACCATATGAAAACACTCAAACTGCTGTTACGTAGAACACACGTGCTGATTAAACACATAACGCCCTCAACCATGTCTGCCTCTTTAGACACTCCTGTTTGCCCTCTCCGCAAACCCAATATTGACTTACAAGTATTTGCTGTAAGCCATGGCATGAACGTCATCTTTTGATAGTTATAGGTGAGCAGAATTACCCATTGGAGGTTAGGCTGGGAGCGAGGGGTGCAGACGGAGAGCGCTACTTGGCACTATGCTGCTCTGTAATGAGACGCCAGAGACAAAGTGAACTTTATAAATAAGCACTCACACTGAGAAGATGGGGTAATCGCTCACATGGCAAGCAACACTGCTGATGGTGAGACATTGCTGCACCAAAATATTGGCGCAGATTAACGCTCTCCAGCCACCCCAGCTCTTATTTCCTCTACAAATTAGAGGAAGTGCCCTTTGCCGAAGTAAGAGATTAAGCCGGATGTTTAGGAGTCCAGTTAGAATCTCGAATCTTAAAGTAGTGCCGTGTAATGGGTTGTGCACTTGAAAATGTTTCAGAAACCCTGAGGGGTTAGTTTGGGTTTCTTTGTAAAGCTATTAAAAATGTCATGTTGCCACAAGCTTCGTGGAAAGTTTCATAAATCCTTGCAGCGGTGGAAGCTAACAGGATAATCACAACCGTCGTATCAATTCACGTCAACGGCTAATTTGGCGACTCCGCCAGGATCATTCTTTAACAACAGCAACACACTGCAACCTACGGCTTTCTATGCTGCTGCAGAACTGATGCAAAATCCAAAAGGTTCCTCCACAGAGCTAAAGCGCACTGGTGAGTTACAGCTGATCTGACAGATGGAGGCGCACAGCAGACTCAACCAGCATGAGTTCATAGAAACACAAACTTTATTCGTTTTTACCACCGCTCAGAGGATTTAGATACTTTCCACCAGCTCACAGTAACGACATCTTCCTGTTACCGATAACAGTTTCAGTGAACTTCACCACAATAACATCTTTATTGTGCCTAAATTAATCTTGTATTTCAGCAGCATAATCTCACTCTAAACTTAATTTTTTATTATTTTTTTTAAAGTGAATCATTTAACCTGACTATATTTATTCAGTGGATTATATTTTAAGAAATATTAGCAGTGGAAAAACTCAAGTTACCCTTGAATTGCATAATTTTTACAACCTATGTTTTCCAGTAAAATATGACACATTCTCAGATTTAGAGCATTCAGGGAACTTTGAATATTTTGCTTTGCGCTATTTCTCTACATCGTGGATCCTTGATGTTGTGTCTGACCAAACATTTCTGTGCTGATCTGGTTGTTCTGGATCGTTACCTTGCTAAAAGACCTAATGGTGACTCTTTTTCAGTTTACACGTAGCCTCCGCTAGATATCCGTTTGAAATTCCTGGTACTTCAAAGAGTTCCTGACGGTATATGCTGAAACATCCAACATTTGGATGAGTTGTTTTTTTCCAAGTATTCATCCTAAACCCACAACCTCCTTGTTCCTACATATTAACCAGGACAGAAAAGTTGTCGCCACGGATGGCGTTGCATGTTTTGTGACTTTCCCAACACGTCGTTGATCCTGATCTTGCCTCCACAGTTTTTCACCTTCGAGCAGTACAAGAAGGCGCTGAGTCTGACGCCTTTGTCTCCTGGCGTGGTGAGTGAGCCAAACAGAAGCACCTGAGTACACTGTCGCTTAAGCACACAAACACGCACAGAACCAGGAAGAAAAGTTCATCTGACGTCTGCTTAGCTGCCAAAGTCAGTTAAAGCAAACATGAACGGCCAAAAAAAAATTTTACCAGGCAAATTATGTCATGAGAGTGCAAATGTTCTTACAAACCTTCAGTTGCTACTTCAACAATGAGCTACGCACAAGTACATTTAGAAGGGAAATTACTGTCACTCGTAGCAGATTTTTTTTTTTATTGTATATCTATCGACATTGTACCAGAGACTTGATAGTTTACATTAACAAGTTTACAGTTCTTCGATATCTGTATGACAAATATAACATTGCTTTTCTTTTCGGGCATAAAGACATATCGGGTGGCAATGGACAAAATAAATATTTTAACCAGGGATTAAATGATAAAAGCCCGGAAAACCACTTTTGTTAAATGTTAAGCACATGTGAAAGCATTCCTGATGAATGACACACACTCCAAAATGTCAGGCCCATCACTGGTGTATAATAAAAATATATAATAGCTTGTATAAATATCGCATAAGCCGTTCAACTTATTGTTGAAAACCTGTGAGGTTCAGTCTTAGCTCAGGTTTTATCTTTACCGAACAAAAAGAAAAAAAAATCCCAACAATTTTTAGAAATTTGTCAAATGCCATGTTTATTCCGCTGGCAATTTTTGGTTAAATTTATTGGTTAGCATTCTGTGAGGATGATTAAGAACTTACAACACAGGACTGCCACAAACCTCTTTGTATGTTATGTGATCGACCAACACAAAGCAGTACAAAATTTTTAAGTAGAAGGAAAAGTTCTTGGGGTTTTTTCGGTTTTTACAAAAATGTGACGCATTTGCGTTTAGCCCCCTTTTTTGCTAAATAAAATAAAAAAGTGCGTCATTTTGTCTTCAGAAGTCACATAATTAGTACACCGAGTCCCTCTGTGTGTAATTGAATCTAAATACGAATAAAGCTGTTTTATGTAGATCCTGGAGGTTTGAGAACATTAGTGAACAAACAGCATCGTGAAGACTGAGGAACCCAGCAGACAAATCAGAGGTAAATTTGTGGCGAGGTTTAAAACAGGGTTTGGTTTTAGAACAATATTCCATTTCAGAAAGCACTTTCTGTCTCATCATCTGGAAAGGAGAACAGAATGGCATGACTCTGGAGGAGCTGCAAATGCCCACAGCTCAGTGGAAAGAATTTGTTGACCTGCCTAACATTTGTGGTGTGCTCCATGCCACTTCTTTCCCAGATTGGAACAAAGCTATTACTCAAAGAAAGACGTAAGAAGTTCTGCTTGCAGACAGACGCAGCAAACGTGGAAGAATGCCATCTGTTTAGATGAGACCAACTCTTTAGCCCACGTGCAAAATACAATGTTTGACAGGAAACTAACACCGCACATCACCCTGAATATTCCAAACCCCCCTTGAAACATGGTGGTGACAGTGGCAGATGTTTTTTTCCTGAGCAGGGACAGTGAGGCTGGGTCAGAGCTGACGGGAAGGTTTGCAGTTTCCCAGTGAGTGGATGGCGCCTTTGTTTGGCTTTGCTCCTACTGGTTGCCATTGTTTTTCTGCAGATTTTGTCTTTTCATCTTCTATTGGGCATGTTACATGTATGACTTTCACCAATGAGTGGTTCCTATGGAGGCATTCTTCCCGACACTTCGATGGGCGAAAGAGAGGACAGAGAGCCGGTGTCCAGGTGAAGCTCTCTGGAAGCATGGGGTCGTTGGCAAGCGACACCATAAATCTCTCACCACTCGTTGGTTTGGCTTTTGTGCTGATGAGGATTTTACAATCATTTCACCAACTTTGATATGTTCCACCTGAAACTCTGCGATGTTACTGGTTTCTTGATTACTTGTCATTGTGCAGAGGCTTATCACGTCCAAATGGACCGTACTAATGGATTTTAGTGACTTTTTATCACCTACTCTCAAGCTGTAAACGTTGGGAATTTTGATGACACTGACCTTTTTGCTTAGAACTTTATCAATATTATAGACTTAAATTTATTCAGTATTTATCAGGACTTCCTCACTCAGAAGGACACAAAGGATTTTGTTTTTACTTTAGGTTTCAAAATTGATTGCATGTCCTCTGAGAGCTTTTTAAATTCCTCGACAGCAGACCTTTTTTCCCGCTGATTTTAATCTTTTCTTGGCTCCTTTCAGTGCTGTAGATTCTCAGATGGATCGTTTCTGTTATTTTAGAGAGCATCTGCCCTGTTAAGAAGAGACCATAACCCGTCTCAAACACCACGCCATAGGTAAATGATAACATCCGCTGCTTAAGGCGTACTTGTAGAAAAATTTGACACCTGTGGACGAAAACCCATTTCAGGTATTTCTTTTGTAGCTTCTTTTAATAATACAGTCAACTTTTTCTTTTTTCTAAAAGTAGACTTTATTTATTTTTTCCATAGACAAAGTTAGAAAGATAAGTACAATATTTATTTGTCTGCACAGTTCCCTCTCCAGCTGGGCCTTTTGTTTCAGATTGTTTCCTTACCTGGCTCAGCTAACCCTGTTAGCGCCATGAAAGCTTTCTGGACATTTTACCAGCTTGCCTGTTCAAGACTGTTTTTCTGTGTCTCGGTCCTAAATGTACTTAACATAGCAAACATTTCTTTTATTTTATTTCTGGTCAGTTTATCTGAAGAGTGCCGTCATCCACCCGCTTTCAAAAATAATAATTTGTGTTGGTCTGTCATGTGTAATATTAATTAAATACATTACAATGCCTTGTTTTACTGATTTTGAGAAGGAATCAAATTCAATAAATTTTTTAACTAAATGTTTTAATAGTTTTAATCTCTTAACTAACTTATTCTCTACAGTGTTAACTTTTAATGTTTTGCTGTGAATATTTTGTAAAGTCTGTGTGCGGCAGGATGCCTCTTATAAAGAAGATTTCTAATCTCAATGCTACTCTGAAATAATTTAAAATCTACAACTCTCCTCCTTATGAGTAAAACTGAAAACAAAACACAACCCAGAAACAACACATTCCCAGGTATGTGTAAGTTAATAATGGAAGTTAGAGGTGCTGTTATGTAATTCTCCTGAAATAATTCATCCATCCATTGACTGCACCCAGGGGGCTGGTGCATATCTCCAGCGATCATTAGGTGACCCTGGAAAGGTTGCCAATACATCTCAGGCCAGTAGAGAGACTCAAAGAACAACCAGCCATGCACACACTCACAGCTAAGGAGGATTTTGAGGGACTGATTAACCTGACGGTCATGTTTTGGGACTGTGGGAGGAAGCTGGGGGTACCTGGAGAGAACCCACACATGCACAGGGAGAACATCCAAACTCCACGCAGAAAGTCCATGGACTGACATTTAAACCCAACTGTGTCATTGACTTCACATGAAAACGACTTATAAAAACATTTTAGAGAAACAGATTCCAGTATAAATATTTAGGATGATGCAGAAAAAGCCTGGCACGCCAAAAGTCCATTTATCATCCTCCTCATGGAAGCATCAGTGATGGATTGTTTTCCTTGTAGGCATTTCCAGATCCAAAACTCGTGTAATTTTAAATATCTATTTTGAAATATTCAAATTTAGCGTGCACTGTGGAATCTGTTTTTGTTCTGTTTCCACCTGCCTGTACCTGACACGTTTGCAATTTTACCATAATCTGTCGTAAGCTGACCTCCACGGCTGCTCATTCAGAAGCAGATTACACCACTTCCAGTGACTCCACAAATAGTTTTACAATCTTTACGCCAGCAAGACGATTGCTCATTCAGTCCCAGGTTTGGAAATGGACAGATTTGAGTTCCCGGGGTGTGGTTATCACACGCCCAAAAATTTAGTGGGGGGGTCAATTGTCAGCCATGATGGATGGTTTACCTGTAAGTCCGTATCAAAACCACCTCCACACAGAAAACATCCTCTGCTGGCTTTACAGCCAATGGTGGAGAAATGTTTACCTACCTCATCCATCAAGCTCTTGTTCCACTTCTGCTGCACCTCCTCCCTTACCATCTTCTTCCTGCAAGAGCTGCAAACCTCAAATCCCCCAGAGGCCCACGCGCATCGGGCGCACCAATTCACATCAGATCATTAGCGCAATTTAATTACAGATTAGCGCGCCGTCTCTCTTTCTCCCAACCCTATTCAGCGCGGCACAGCTGAATGCCTTCACTCTGATTAATGAGGACACACACAGTAATAATACAAATAAGGAATTAAAACATGGCCGCTTGGCTGTGTAAACATCGTGAGGCATGTCTGAGAGGATGGGTCCTGCGGCTCTGACAGCGGGATAAAGACGCAGGAAGAGTAATGAGCTTCAGACACGTTCTCGACATGTTCCCATTACGCCTCTCGCCGAGCATGCATTCATGCACATTTGCACACAGACACAAAAACACGCCGAAATACAAAGCCCGGTGCAAATACATCTGGTGGTGCAGGTTCCATTTTTAATTGTGTGGCAGGTATATGAAGTAATCCGACCTGCAGTGGTCGTCTTCTTCAGGACAAATTACGTAAAACTGCAACAGTCTTGCTTCCTCTTTCCACTCGCCTTCCTTTCCCCTCCTAGATAACATCTAGCATATTGTCAGCTAACACCCTCAGGTGTCTTGCGTGTCTTCGGGAACAATTTGTCTAACCATGACAGAGACATATTTGCATTTTGGAAAAAGAAAAAAAAAAAAAAAATTCTAGAAACATTGCTTCACCGCTGAGTTAAACGGTTTCTCTGCTCTGCTCCATCTTTGCCCAGATGTTACCCTCTCACTCTCGGGGTTAAATCATGTCCATCTCCCCTCCAGGCGCTGTCCATAGCCGGCCTCGGCTCAGGCTTGACCGAGGCCTTCATCGTCAACCCATTCGAAGTGGTGAAAGTCAGTCTCCAGGCCAACAGAGACTCCTTCAAAGAGGTTGAGTGAAAGAAAATGCCAATCTACCTTTTAAAATGTTGCTTAATTGTTCACGTTTTTCCTCACGGCTCCTCAACGAGATCCTTTACAACTCTGTCTCTCGACAGCAACCCTCCGCTTTCGCCCAAGCACGACGTATCATCGACTCAGACGGCTTTGGATTGAGAGGTCTGAATAAAGGGTTAACGTCAACACTGGGACGCCACGGAGTTTTCAATATGATCTACTTTGGATTCTACTTCAATGTTAAGGACGCGATCCCGGCCAACCCGGTAATATGCGAGTGAAAAATCTGCACTGTGTGGAATTTCGTCTGCGGCACATTCCTGCTGCTGTGCCTCAGCGCTGCCTAACCTTTCCTGACTCTGCCTACTTTTGGCTAACCTCAGCCTCTATGATCCTCACATGTCCTTGCCACATTGCTGCGGGAGAATAACAAGTGTTTAACAGTATGATTAGCTTGCACGGCACGGAGGAAGCAGAAATCAGAGAGAAGCTTCCAAGATCAGCCCCACTAATACCTCGTCTGTTTGCTCTTCATAACATCCTCAAAGTTTCGGATTACACATCCGGCAGTGCCTGATGGCCCAAACAAAAGTTAATTTTGTTTAATGGAAACGTTACCATACGCCACTTCCACATGTACAATCCAGAGCATTAGATTAGAAGTCCAATGAACTAATTGGAAGCAGACAACCGTACTATTTTCAAGAGGAGGTTACAGTGGGAGGCCCGGCTCTGTTGTATTTTTCCAATTTTTTTTTCCAAAGCTGCATAATGTACATCGAAGTGGCCATCCTCTGTGAATAATGATTATGCGGCTAGACGACTTAAATAACTTTCTTCTTGGGTTGTGGCCGTTGCTTGTAGGCTTCATCCATTTATGTGTGCGGTGCAGGAGTTTTGTTTGCGAGAGGCTAACGACACACGCTTTTAAAATATACAGTGACTTGTAAAAGTCACTGCTTAAAGTTTATACTGTTTAAAACTTCTTGTGATTTTGTCAGATCGTTTGCTACAACTTAAGTGTGTTTTATAGACCTATAGAGTATACTCTTAAAATAAAGGAAAGTGTAGTTCCAGGTCTTTAGGGCTATGTCGATACCAACTTTGTACATCTAGAGACTGAAATTTATCCCCTTTTCTCTTTGTGAAGTAACTCATGTGCTCAGTCGCTTCATCTGTGAACATGGAATATGCTTCAAGCTAAACCGTTCAGCTGTAGCTCTGGCTGCATGTTCAGCGTCGTGTTGTGAACCTTTTGCCCGTCCTGGTTGTCCTCCATCCGTCTCCTCATTAGATGGAAGGAGACAGCTTACCTGTCTCAACAGAATATCAGCATTCATAGCGCATGATGCTGCCACCACCATGATTCATTGAGGGTGGTTTGCATAAATATTTTTTTTAATGATTTTTATGCAAAACGGAATTTTGCAAGAAGGTAAAAAGTTTAATTTTTTGTCTCTTCTGGCCGGAGCAGCTTCCACATGTTTGCTCTTTCTCCTTTCAACTTGGACTTTATTTATGCCAATAATCAATATGAAATTAAGTGGCTCAAAGTTGGATTCTTTTAATAAACAAATGATTTCTCAGTGCGATTGGTTTCACTTATTTTTATTTAGACGTAATGGGGTTTGATACGTATTCACGGTGCACAGTTCTGATTTAATTTTTATTTAAAACCTTTAGTTTTATTTGACCTTGTAATCATGCACTAATTTCTACTGGCCAGTCAAAAATCCGTTTTAATGAAATACAGTACAGTTTTCACAAAATGTGAGCCTGACACAGCACTGTAAATGTGTGTTTTAGAGACTGAGCTAAAGTTTCATTGCTCAAAGCTTGTCAGCAACATGAGCAATGAGCTTTCAAGTCAATCATGTCAATAGTCAAATTTAGATTACCGAGCCCGGGCTTCTGTTGTGCGGACATTTGAATAGCACATAGGAGGCAGATAGCACACTGCCATCATTCACCAGGGGATGTGTGAGGAGATGTTTGCTTAAGGCTGTTAGGAAGTGGCTTGATGGGTGTACTTAGGCCGTGGCTATATTCCTCCCCCCGCCACCCCCTTAACCCGCATCCCACTTGAAAAAAACAGAAGAAGTGGGATTAGATGTTGATTTACCACAGCTCTCGGGGTGTCCAGCCTCTTGAGAAAGCCCTGGACCGGAGAAGCTGCTGTCATTTGTAAAAATATCCTGGCCAATTAGCTGTCAGAGCTCTCCGAGTCTGGGCTTCTTTGGTACAGTAATACCCCTGTGCCGAGTCACAGGCCAATTACCCAAATTGTCCCCATATGCCTCCCTAGTCTGCCTGCGTGAACCCTGTTTATAAATCCTCCGTCTTGGCTCCGCAAAGAACATGTGGTTCTGCTCAGCCAATCACAGCGCTGCACCACAGTCAGGAAGCGCAAATTTGCCCCTCTGAGCCCCTCCTTCCACCGCCATAAAATGATCCGGGCTTTCATGCCAGGTTTGAAATCATGCGCTCCGATCCCGTCGTCTCTGTTTCACTTTCGCTCTCGCATAAAAATGCAGTGTCAAATTACTGTGTGTATTAACTTGGTGTCACTTCTTTTGTGTGTGTGTGTGTGTGTATTTTTTGTTTTTTTAGTTCTCAAAACGTTTCCAATGAAGATTATGCTTGTCAAACCAATAAGCTGCAACCTCATCTTCCAAACAGGACCCCACGTTAGAGTTCCTGAGGAAGTTTGCGATCGGCCTGACGTCTGGCACCATCTCGTCATGTGTGAATATTCCCTTCGACGTAGCAAAGAGCCGCATCCAAGGGCCCCAGCCGGAACCGGGAGCCATCAAGTACCGCACCTGCTTCCAGACCATGGCGCTGGTGTACCGCGAAGAGGGGTAAAGGCAACGGCGATAAAATAACGGGGCGCCAAACGTCCGTCCTGCAACTTTTTATTGCGTCCCAGTTCCAACAGGCTTGAGTCAAAGAACTCAGTTATGTCCTCACACAATCAGGATCTACAGAGTTCTGTGAATGACGCATCTAAAAGTTGCAGGCCCTCCAGGACTGGACACATGTGCCTTGAAGGAATAGTCCCGTTTGAGCTTCTGTTAAAGGGTTAAAAGGTTAAATAGCAGTTTATATCTTAACTCTCTTGGCGTCAGAGTTTAGAATAAATTGGCCCCGCTTGTTCAAAAGGGGCCGAGACCAAACCCAGACTCTTTATGTGTTAAAAAAAAAAGAAGAAAAAAAAAGTCTGGTTTCCAGTGTTGGAGCAGTGAATGCAAACGGGATTTATGAAGCTTTAAACCAACATTATCTGAATCGGTCTTTAGAAAGGTCTCAGAAACCCAGTCACAAAATAAATGTATTCGTTAAGGGGAACACGTAGTGTTTTAAAACCTTATATATATATATATA